>NW_028252913.1:0-64993 GCF_964263255.1 Lissotriton vulgaris
ACCCGGAGCTAAGTGCGTCTGGGTATGCGTCACGGAAACATGGTTGACGTCGAACTCCGAGGCAGATATTGTCAACATGTTACCTTATGGCTATGTAATACAGTTCCATAATAGAACTAAGGGAAAAGGAGGCGGTTTAGCGATAGTGTACAGAGATAACCTTACATGCCGGACACAAGAGGGAGGAATTGCGGACTGCGAAAGCGTCCATTTTTCCCTTCAAATTACCCCAAACAAATCCCTCTCAAGTATTCTTATATACCGCCCGCCCGGAAGTCTAGGAGATTTCGTCGGATCACTGCTAGAGTCCACAATTACTTCCTGTACCGAGACTTCCAATTTCATCCTACTAGGAGATCTAAATCTCCATTTTGAGGATTGCGCAGATAAAATTGCAACCGACCTTATATCAGAACTGAAGGCATTCGACCTCTATTTAAAAAACTCTGAGGCAACGCATGCCAAAGGACATCTTTTAGATCCAGTTTTCACCAATATCCCTAGAATAGAAATTTTACCCTCACTCCCTCTTCCATGGTCTGATCATTTCCTCATCCTGTTCACATGGCAAACCAATCTAGACACTCCCCAAATTCAAATATCTAGAGCTCAGGAGAGAATATGGTCCAAACTCTCATTCGAGAACTGGACCCGGGAATTAATACAATCTGCCCCTCCCGCGGACCCTGACCCCGTGAAAGCAGACGCTAATTTTACTAGATGGCTCACCACCACTCTGGATTCAGTTGCACCCTAGAAAAATTTGAAGAAAAAAAGCAAAATCTTCAAATCCCCATGGTACTCCCAAGAATTGAGGAACTTAAGAAAAATCTGTAAAATCCGGGAGCGGAAATGGAGGAAGGATTGGGACCCCCTCAACAAAGAGAATTACAAAATAGCCATGAGGACTTATAAATCAGCCCGGAAAACAGCCCAAACCTCTTGAGGTGGACAATAATTGCCTAAACCGGGTAGGGACAGTGTTGAGATGGTGGGGTACAGGCCACTATCGTTGTTAAACACGGATTATAAAATCCTGAGTAAGGTACTTGCGGATAGGCTGGCACAGCTTATTCCTAACTTAATACACACAGACCAATGTGGCTTTGTGCAAGGCCGCAGTACAGCATTTAATATTGTACACTTCAGAAGTTTGGTATATCGGACGAATATGTTAAGTGGGTTACATAATTATATACCAACCCTACGGCGAGAGCCAGAACAGGAACACATATCTCAAAAGAATATCAAATTGCACGAAGTGCAAGGCAGGGATGCCCACTCTCCCCATTAATATTTATACTTGCTCTGGAACCATTATTGCACACAATCCAACAGAAGGCGGGACCTCTGGGGATTACAATAGGCACTACAACACACATATTTTCCTCATACGCGGATGATATCATATTATATCTTAATGACCTCAGTGAATCCACAGCTCCTATACCAGCTATTTTTGATACTTACAAGAAGATATCAGGATTAACGATAAATAAAAACAAATCTTCATATTTTTTCACAGATATTATACATACAGATTCAATTAGATTTGGAACCTGGACTTTTCAGACTGCGCCGGTTACTTTCAGGTATTTAGGAATCCACATATACCGTGAAATGCAGGATCTGTTTGATGATAATTTAATACGTGTGATAACGGCACTCAGGGCACAAATAAAGTTTTGGATTTCCCTCCCGATCTCGGTGGCAGGAAGAGTAGCAATTTGCAAAATGGAACTGTTGCCCATGTTGTCATATTATTTCACTAACCTTCCCATAATCGTTCCACCACATGTTTTCAAATCACTGGACACTCTGTTGATTAAATTAATATGGGGAACAGGACGCAGGCTATAGATGGGTATTCGGGTAGAGGTGGCAGCTCCTCTTCAATCCACTAGAGATAAATGGGTCACAGAATTGAGGCGTGAATTTACTGATAAAGAATCGAATGTAATACTAGAATATCCCAGGAAAATTTCTAGGGATCCTAAATTCAAATTCATTCAATTGATGATTTTGTGTAGAGCTTATTTAACCCCATACAGATTACACACTAGGGCCCCCATTAGTTACCCCCATACAGAATACTCACTAGGGACTGCATTAGGATGGAGGGCGGACTTTGTCCGCCTTCCATCCTTACGGTACAAGGGACCGCCCACCATAAGGGTGGGGGTCCCGTGGGGGCAATTAGGATGCGCCGCATCCCGTATGTTTAACATTGCGGCGGGCGGTGCTCAAAGCACCGCCCGCCGTAATGCTAAAAATGCATCTTGTTCATTTCAAAGCACAACGTGACAGGCACCACGTGGTGCCTGCCACTTTGTTCTTTGAAATGCAGGGGAGTACCATAGGTACCCCACATGTGCAGCCCCCACCCCGGAGTCCATAGGGGGCCCGCAACGGGCCCCCAAAGCAGACTCTGCTTGACTTTCCTTGGCAGCATTGCCGCCATGGAAAGGCATTGAAACATGCACAATCTAATATGTCTGGCAGTGTTTTTTTCAGACACCACCACCATAAAGAACCCTTTTCATGTCGACCGGGCGGAAAAGCGGCAGACGGTCTTCCCGTCTGCCGCAAACACCCCAGGCATTCTAATATGGCGGGGGCTCTTTTCTAAGGGGATGGCGGGTGGATTGCCCCTATAGGCCGGCGGTGAATACCGCCGTCCTGGCGGGGGCAATATGCCCGCCATCCTAATGGGGTGCTATGTTTCCAAATGTGCCGGATAGTTGTCCACGTTGGCATTCACAGGCTGAAAAATTAGTATACATGATATGGGAATGCCCGAGATTGATGCATTACTGGTCGGAGGTACATAAGATACTGCACAAAATTTCACCGGTGCAACATGATGATTCTCCAGAATATTGTTTGTTAGGATTGGGCACTGGAGGTAAGAAAAATGGGCCTGTTCATAAATTTATGAACCGTGCACTTATATTGGCGAAACATAACATTACAATGAGGTGGAAGACTGCTAAACAGCCGTCCATACTAGACTGGCATAATGAAATGATAAGATAGGGCAGAGCGGAAGGTGCTGAAATCAGACAAGAAGAACAAAGAGGCTTGCGCAAAAAAATGATATCACTGGAATGGAATACAATACAATGATGGAGGAATTTATTGCAAAGGCTTATTGAGGGGGCTCACGCTTATTACTACTGTGAGTAGCTGTTTTAGATGTTCTAGGGGAGAACGTGTGTGTTATTGATAGTATAATATCTATTGAATACAAATGCTGCACTTTGCAGAGAACAGATGTGTGCTACATTAATGTATGATGCCCCAAAATGACTTGTATAGGTGAATTTGTGGGAGGGTATTTTTGTTTTGATAGGGGATGAGGTTTAGAGTTAGATTTCATAGACAAACTTGAATACCTAGAAATTTCTGGAACTGTAAGAGACGTCCGGTACATGATTAAAATTGTTGACCGGTAGATAAGGTTATAAGAGAGCTCATATTCAGTCAATTATTTATGAACTCAAAACTAATGAGACTAAATGACTACTATATTACTGCTATATTTCAATTGTATTCTGGACTATTGTTAATAATACAATACCGCTATGTAAAATTTCAGGCCTTCCTAGGTTGGTAGCAAGCTTTTTTACATATCTCAGCCAAGGGATACTACTTGCATAATCAAGTGCTAAACAATCACAAATAATTTCCTGATTCATCCCTATCTCTGGGCTTGTCCAAATACCTATCCACTTTAATAAGGGTGCCATGCTGATTGGGTCAGATACAAAGCCTAAACCAGTCTTTTGAGGGATTATAAAAGAGGATGTTGACTGCGGGACAGGTAACAAGTTTCTAAGAATTTTTTTTCAAGTATTTGAATGTCCCTTGATTCCCTGTATGCCCATATGTCAGATCCATAACATTCTATGTGATACATTTGGCCCTATAGATGCTTAACATTGCCCGCAGATTGGGAGCAAAGCCTATGCAAGCAAAGTCAAGAACAGATAAGGTGAATCTGGCCATAACGTTTCTTTTAGCTTTCATTTGCGGAATCCACGATCCTCTTTCATCAAATAAACCCTTAAATAAGTAAACGAATTTACCCATGATATCACATTCTTTTCACAAACAAGAGTCTTTACTTTCCTTGGTTTACATCCTAATATCATTGTGTGCAATTTAGAAAAATTAACATCCAGGTCTAATGACTTCATAAAATCGGCACAGGAAGTTAAAAGGTGCTGGCAGCTCTAGCTATCAAGGCAGAGCCATCTGCGTATAGGAGTGCCGGGATTAACTGCTATCCCACACGTGGGATGTCCTTGCTTTCTCCTATTAGGACAGACTCCAAATTATTAATATGTACATTGAATAGGAGTGGTGCTAGAATGCATCCCTGTCTCACACCTTTAACAATACGGATGCTGCTGGTGAGTTGGCCTTTTTGGTCAAATCTATCTGTGGTGGATAGGTCTTTGTGTAAATCAGCCAGAAAATGTACAATATTCTTATCCAGCCCGAGTTTTAATAACAAGTGCCAGAGTTTTGATCTATTTACTCTATCGAAGGCAGAAGAAAGGTCCATAAAGGCCAGATAAAGTGAACCTTTCTTTGTGATTGTATATTTCCCGGCCTTATAAAGATAAATTTAAACACTGGTCCATTGTTCCTCTCCCTTTCCTGAACCATTACTGTAGGTTTGAGAGGATACTACAATCATTTAACCAATCCGTGAGTTTTCCAAGGACAACTCTCCCTAAAACTTTAAAAGCAAAGTCTATCAATGAGATAGGCCTATAACATTGAGGGCCTCCTCTATCTTCCCTTTTAAAAACTGGTAGTATAATTTACCGAGACCAAGATTCATGCCGCAGCCATCTGGTAATTTAAAACAAGAGCCATCGACATATAGTTCCCCTTGTGGTTCGGGTAAGGGAACATCATTCAAGTCTACCTTCCCTTTTGTCTCTTCTTCTGTCCAGAAGATGCAGTCATGTTTGTCATCTTCATCACTCCCAGAAGGGATGGGCAGTAACGTGGCTGGATTCAGAATGACACATCTTTTGCCTGTAATATGTTTTGCAAACAATGTTAATTCATAGCCAGTCAGATGTGCACTGGTGAGGTGCTGTGTCTTCGTCTTATGCAAAAGTGTATCCACAGCACAGGGTGCTAAGACTGTGAGGTCAGCATCAAGTATGGTTCCAGCCGATTGTCTTATTGAGATGGCCACAACCGCGACCGCTCTTAGACAGCTCGGGAGGGCTCTTGCAACTGGATCAAAAACAGCAGAGAAATTAGCACACAGCTATTGCTTATCTCAAATTTTTTGTGTTGAAACAGGAAAGCGTGCAACCAGCCATCTCATGGATGTACAACAGAAACAAGTTGCTGTAATCAGGGGTGCCAATTACTGCAGCTGAGCAAAGTCCAGTTTTCAATTTCTCGAAAGACTGCTGACATTCGGGCATCCAGGGCAGGGGCTCATGTATCTCTTTAGTGGTTAGTGCAGGCAGGGGTTTGATTAATAAGGAAGAGTTAGGTATCCACTGCCGATAGTAGGAGTTGATACCTATGAAAGCGTGCACATCTTTCTAAGTTTGTGGAACGGGCATTTTAACAATGGTACTGATGCACTCAGGGGTCAATCTCCTAGCCTCCCTCAACAGAAGATGACATAATTAGGTGACCTCCTGTCGACAATACTGAAATTTGGAAAAAGGGACACCTTATGTCCATGTAGGGGCAAATGAAATAACAATTTTATTGCACTTTCTCTACAACCCTGCTCCGTATCAGAAGCGATAAAGAGGTCGCCAAAATACTGAACCAATACATTACCTGTGGGAAGCAAAAGGGAATCCAATTGACCTTTCAGGGCCTGACTATAGATGCTCGGACTCTTTATATAGCCCTGAGTAGCTCAACAGAACCTAAAGCTCCTACCAGCTAGGGTGAACGCACACAGATATTATCTGCTATCTGGATGAATAGGAATACTATTTTCCAAATCGATGATGGAAAACAATTTAGCAGAAATAGGAAGCATCGTCAAAAGAGTAGTAATGTCAGGGACCACTGGAAACTTGGGAACCACTATTTTATTACCTTCGCGCAAATCAATCACAAAACGATAAACATCTTCATGCTCATCAGGAGAAACTGAGTGAGTCCATTTAAGAATTGTAAGAATAGGGCTACTACAAATATTAGCAGACGACTCCGTCACCACTCCCTTCTTAATCAAGTCCTGAATAATTTTCAATAAGGCTCGCCCTCCTGCCTGTCGTATTTTATACTGAGGGATACGAGGCAAAATAGCACCATCCTTAACCTGTATCGAAACTGGCGATATCTGCAACAGTCCCACGTCTGTGTTGCCTGTCGCCCACAGAGTGGGTGACACATCTTTAAATTCAACAGGAAGAGGCACATTTTGGACAAACACTGCTTACTGCGTCCTACATCTGGACCCATTGTCATATAGACACCCACCGGAAAACAATACATCGTAGCATGCACTTTTTTCAAAAAATCCAAACCCCTCATATTTTCACCACAAATAGATGTCAGTATGAAAAGCGAATCCACAACAAATGGACCAATGGTCAACACAATAGGTTCTGAAATGGAGCTTATAACCGGTACAGCAGAAAAACCTACTAAAACATTATTATGGCCAGACAGAGCCGCCCCAGGGACCATATTTCGAGAAACAGAGCTTTTTGTAGCACCAGTATCCACTAAATATTCTTTAGCTGAACCATGCAGTTCCGCTGTTGCATAAGGTCCACACTAGTCTACAGGTATCGAAACTGGTTCCCCACTCTGTCCCTGGCTATCCTAACTATACAACATCCCTGTCACTGTCCCTCATGAGGGTCATCAAAGTAATTATTATCAGAATGACCCTATGAGGCTACAGCAGTCAATTTCAATTTCAATTTCAAAAAGCTTTATTCAGGTCATTAAAAATAACCATAAAAGCAGGTACATACATCATGATAAAATTCATTCATTACATGCATAATTAAAAATAGTAACAATAAAGTGCATCAGTTAATAAGGGGTGGAATTAAAACATCATGCGTTTCCTTGCTTCAATGGATTTGAGAAGAAACGTTGCCGTAAGAAGCAAACATCCAATTCGTTCATTGAGACAATTAGCCTCATAGCAGCATCAATGTTAAAAGTACAGTATTTTAAAAATAATGGTTTTAAGATTACACGGAAATTCTTATACAGTTCACAGACTAGGAGGAAGTGCAAAGTGCTTTGTTTGGTGTGACCATCAGACGGATAGGGGAGGCTGGATATTCTTTAATCTAGGGAATGCTACCAAATGGTGCGCGAGGCAAAATCTTACCCTGGTAAGGACATATCTATGGGACGCTCTAGTTACCAAGCTCAGATAAGTTTGAAAACCTACAGCGTCTGCATAGCAAGAGTAGAAGAGTAGAAGAGTAGAGATAGATTCTTAATTTCTAGTTTTGTCAATTCTAATGTTACCATAGGATCGTCCTTAATTTTTAATTTAAAAACGGCATTAAAACACTGTACAACATAATTCAACCAGGGAATCTTAAACCAATTATCGAGCCGGAGACAGTCTTGGATAATGAATCTATTAAAAGCTGATTCCTCTTTATTCCATATTAGTCTCCAGGACAATAAAGGTCTGAGCGCTATTTTATCTGATAGATAACTGATACCAACTTCCCTGTGGATAAGTTCTGTTGATGCCGAGCTAGGTAGGCTAAGCAAATTTTTAAAAAACCTATTTTCAATTATTTGTAATTGGTTGTTACAGCCGTAACCCCAGACCCCCGCACCATATAGTGCAATAGATGTGCTTCTGGATAGATATATATGCAACATATCCTTAATTTGGCGGTCACCCAATTTTGCTGCAAATTTAAAAACACCATAAGAACTTTTAGCCATTTTCGCTTGTACATTTAATTTTTCTTTTGTCCATGTACCATTCCCGGCAAATGTTATCCCTAAGTAACAGAACTTATCAACTGTCTCAATTTTCTGTCCTTCTATGAAAAAAAGTTTACATATTTTCCTTTTTTGGCCACACACCATAACATATGTTTTACTTTTGTTGATCACCATTGTCCTCCCAGTCATAAAATCAACAAATGCATCAAGTAGACGCTGGAGCCCTAATGGAGTTCTTGATAAGAGTACCGTGTCATCCGCGTATACCAGCACTGGGACATCTTTTCCATTGGCCTTGGGCGCATCCGATTTAACCTGTTTAAGGGTTGAGTCTACCCCATTAATAAAAGGTGTAAACAATAATGGGGCCAGAACGCAGCCCTGTCGGATGTCACATCTTACCCTGAATTTGGAGGTACATTCTCCTCCCTGGCCATACCGAACACATGTAAAAAGCGTTTCATAAAGCCTTGCCAGGAAGAATATTATGGGTTCCGGGGCACCAAGGCCTAAAGTTGGCCATAAAATGGAGTGGTCCACTAAATCAAAAGCGCTGCTAAGATCAGCAAAACACAAATATAGTGACCCTTGCTTAGCACAAGTATATTTTCCAATGATTAAATCTAAATTAATACATTGTTAAAGGTTACCTCTGCCTTTTCTAAAACCATATTGTGAGACAACTAAAATCCGATTGTCCTCAGCCCATTCCTCTAATCTTACTAATAGGATCAGGCTTTGTTTAAACAAACAAGCAATAAGCCGCGATAGAGCGACGGAAAGCCTAAATAGCGTCAAACTCGAAGCTCAACTACCTGGCCGCAACGGATCTTGTGAAGAAAAAACATCTGAATTACAGACATCATGGCACGAGATCAATAAAATCAATAATAACACACCTGAAAAACCAGCGACGGAATCTACCATTTGCAAGCAAACGACACAAAATATAATGAAAAGACAGAAGAAAAAAGAAAGGAAAGCACGAAACAAAAAAACGGAAGAAGACGTACTTTGATGCCATAGCAACTATCCTATATTTTTAAACCAACATATAAAAAACACACCAGAGACAGGCACAATGGACACCACCAAGGACGCAGAAGCTGGAGCTAATGGACAACCTATATACACAACATTGCAAACCATGATACCCAAACCTCAAAGCTCACTGGGATCTCAGCAAAAAAACGCCACTTATCGCAAACATCCAACCAAAATCCTGTCGCAAAACAGACCAGCCTGACTGCAAAAGGGTCGGAAAACAAAATACCCATGGCGACTGAAAACAATAAAACTATCGTTCACGCACACAACGAGCAGTCAAAAAACGTACTAAATAGGTGGTCAACCAACGACCCGACACCACCTACCGAATCAATAAATTCGGCTTGGCGGAAGCACTCGCGCAATACAACACCATCATTAAACCCCCAAAAACGTCAATTACGAGCAAATCACAATGGAAATAAAGTTGTCCAAGAATCTGCTAGCAACCAACTACAGCAGGAGAGAGAGAGCGTAGTCGAAAAACACTGCGTCACAGCTAACAACACAGATACAGTATACCGAGAAGGATTACATAGCACCACCCAACACTCTGGGCCAGGCACCCACACTTCAACATCAGATAGCCAGTGCAATTTGACTCAGACAAAGCTGAGCTTCGTTGGTACCAACAACGAAATCCCACGATTACTAGACGAGGCTGCAAAAACCCGAAATCAGATACCATCAATTCATCACCCGACATCCAGCACAATCCGCTCCAGACGCACAGCTAAGCGAAGAGGCAACTATAAAGCCAATATTAGACACGATCAATGTAGACCACGTCGGCTGCCAAATTATTTTTACCGCCCCCCCCCCCCCCCCCCGAGTATGTGACCCAAGGCAGACACGATATCTTAAACAGGAATAACATCCTAAAATTGACGAAAGAAATTAAGGCACTAAGCGCCATTAAATCGTCCGACTTAGACCGGGTTGAATTTCTTTTTTTTTTAATTGATTTTTTGTTGCAAGTAAAGCAGATTATATCATTGCAATTGAAATATTCACAATATATAAGTATGAATTCTCCAAAAGATACAAGGAAATAAAAACATCAAAGGACATATATAGTTCTTATTGAATCATTTCCCCATCAATCCACTGTTGTATTGGAGTCCAGATTTTCATGCCCAGTTGCTTCCTTTTTCTTCCTTTTGTTGCATAGATAGCAAGTTCAAATTTGTATCTAGCTAATAAACGGCCCCTCCGCATAAAAAACGAAGGTGATTCCGGACTTATCCACTCCTGAGTGATACATGCACGCAGTTCAGACATCATAATAATGAACAAATTTTGTTGTTCCAATTCTATAGAGTCTTTAGATATGCCAAATAATATTAAATCAGGGGACAGGATTATTGTTTTTCCTGTAATTTTTTCAATAAATTTTTGAATATCTGAAATTATATCAGCTAATTTAATACAAGAGTAAAACATATGTATTGTATCTGCTCCTCTCGTATTACAACGATTGCAGTTTATACCAACCGTAACCCCCCATTTCATAACTTTGGCAGGTGTGTAATAGAGATCACACATAACCATATATTGTTGAGTTTGAGTTCGCCCTGAAAACAATATGGAATTAGCTGCTTTAATTGATTCTTTTATCAACAAATCTTTTATTCCTAATTTCTCTTCCCATTTATAGCACATCATAGTAAAATCGGCAGGGATGTCATAAAGATATTATAATAATACCCTATTTTTCTTTTAATAGCCAAGCTATCTATAATCAGAATCGTTTTTAATCCTTGTCGCTCATTAATAGAAAATGAATTTAAAAAGCTATAGATCTGTAAATATTTGAAATAGTCTTGAGGGTGGAAGTTTATACTTGTGCTGGAGATCAAAAAAAGAAAGTAAGGAGGTAGAATTAGTTGTATATAAATCAGAAAGATAACGAATACCTTTAGTATTCCATCATTTCATCACCTGATCTCTGAATATGGGGGAAAACAATGTAATGAGTTTAATGGAGTATATCTTATGATCTTTGTAATACCAACCAGTCTTTTTATAATTTGCCATGCTTTATATGCAGCCACTATAATCTTACATTTAGTTTTTTTTATAGTAACTTGGTTCTATTATTTTTAGGAGATGGTGATTAGCTTCAGTGCCTAATACTAATTCATATATCGTTGGATACTGTGCTAATGGTGTAGGCATTTTTTTTACCAACAATCAGAGGAGATATATATTGTAGTACAGCTGCTAGGTAGTAAAATAAAAAATGTGGGACAGACCAACCTCCTCTATCTCTGGGAATAATCATCTTCTTAAAAGCTCTCCTAATACCTCTATATCCCCACAAAAATCTTCCTGACATTTTTTTAAGTTCTTTGAAGAAAGCTAACGGGAATTCCAACGGAATTGTTCTAAATAAATTAATTAATTTAGGGAGAATCAGCATCTTTAACACATTATTCCTACCATGAAGGGATAAGTGTAAGTGATTTAATCTTTCCAAAGTTGAATTGGCTTTCTTCAGGATCGGAGTGTAATTTAGGCTAGGTATTTTCGAAATTGGTGTAGTTAGTTTAATTCCTAAATAGACTGCTTCAGAGACTATATTGTTAATAAGCGGAGGGTTTTGACCTATAAAAAGAATTTGTGTCTTAGAGACATATTTAATTTGTAAATGTAGACGTATTTGTAAAGCGCACTGATACCCCGGCAAGCAGTGTGTCCTGGCGCTGTACTCATACCGCTAGGGAACCCGTCCTGGCTTTTCCCCGTGAAATGTCCACTCCTGGGCATCCCCAGGGTGCAACCAGGCATCCCCAGCGCTGTAGGGGCCGTTGTGGAGGCTAAGCAAGCTATTGCCCAGAGTTGCAGCGTGGGGCCCATGATTAGAATAGGCACTGAGGCGAGAATATCCAGTCAGCGGAATTTATGAGCCAGAGACCCGCCGAGGCGGGAATCGAACCCTGGTCCCTGACCAGAACTCTGCATCAAGGTCTGCCGCTCTAACCATTGAGCCACACTCCTCCTGAGAAGGAGCCAAAAATAGATGCTAATTCTTCAATCCTAGAGAAAGCCCTTTCAGTATCCCTGGTAACTACTACCAGGTCATCTGCGTAGGCAAGAGCTCTATAGGAAATACCGCCTAACTGTACCGGTAATATGTTCTCGTCTTGATTTAATTGGTTGAGAAAAATATCAATATAGATGGCAAAAAGAAGAGGGGAAGATGGGCATCCCTGACGTGTTCCTCGCTGAATAGGAAATAGAGCAGATTTAGTAGGTCCGATTTTTACAGCTGAGACCGGATTTTTATATAAAGCTTTAAATGCAGTTATTATTCCTGGAGCAAAACCCTTCATAGACAGCAGATCCCAAAGATAAGGCCATGCCACCCTATCAAATGCTTTTTCAGCATCCAAAAGGGTGATCCCTATTGATGTATTAGAGGCCTCCGCCCAGTCCATCATGGCAATGATTCTTCGTACATGATCTGCGGTATCTCTGTGTGGAATGAACCCATGTTGCCATCGGGAAACTATTAAAGATATTATTTTTGATAATCGTGTAGCTAATATTTTAGAGTATACCTTACTATCGGCATTTATTAAGGATATTGGTCTATAAGATGCTGGATTAGTTGGGTCCTTATCCTTTTTTAGAAAGGTCATGATAACTGATTGGGCCCAGGATTCCGGTGGTAAGCCTCTCTGAGCCTCCAGAAAAGTAGTAAGCATATCGTGTCTTATGTTATTCCTAAAGATCTTATAAAATTCTAATGGAATATGATCAGGTCCAGTTGCTTTGCCTATTGTTAATGACATTAGTGCATTTTCTATTTCTTCCCAAGTAATTTCTGATTCTAAAAATGCTGTTTGATCATGGGAAAGAGCTGGCAAGGCATTTTCCCTGGCAAAATTCATACATACTTCTAACGAATAAGAGTCATTCTCATGTTTGTAAAGCTTAAGATAAAATTGGCGAAAGACTTCCAGAATTGATTCAGGTTTATTATGTAGCTGGCCTGTTTCATCTTGTATTACATTGATAGCATTGAAAGCTTCTTTTTGCCTAATTCTCTTTGCAAGTATTTTCCCAGCACTTTCACCCATCTCATATAAATGAGATCTAAAAGTTGCCATCTGTTGTGCTGCTTTAGATGCAAAGGATTCATAGCAGCAGGCTTTATGAATCGCTAGATTCGTTTCAATATCAGATATCGGTTGCTTTTGTGCAATTGCTGTTATTAGTTTCTTTTCCCAGAATAATACATTTTCGTACCCTTGTTCGACTTTTTCACGTATAATTTTTTGTTTCTTGATAACATAAGACAATGATTCACCCCTTATCCCTGATTTAAAAGTATCCCAAACTATTTGAACTGAAGCTGTTCCTCTGTTAATATCAAAAAATTCTTTTATCCATTTTGCCATTACTTCTAAATATTCAGAGTCAAATAATAGTTTACGATCAAAAGTCCAAGGCCTTACTTGAGATATTGATATATTAGTTTTAATTTCAATCAATATTGGGTTGTGGTCCGAAATTATACGTGGAAGTAAGTCGAATTTGGTATCATAGATAAATGCTTTTTTAATGAAGAAATAATCCAGACGCACAAACTTTTTATGGGGACAAGAAAAAAATGTGATGTGATGTGATAAACGCTAAATGGTTCTCATCGTATGGCTCTACTCCGTAATTATTGTTCCTTTCCAAAAAGTCAATTCAGATCCAGTATCTCTGAAAATATGTTCACCGAGATAGAAAGAGAAAAAAAGAAAGGAAAGAACGGCCAACCAGCCTATATCTATCATTTGCTGAACCTTTTGTCCATTTCTACCAGGCCTGTAAAAGAAAGAAAAAAAAGGAAAAAATGCTTGCACCATATTGCATTATTGTTACATTGGAACAAATAAGGTTGAAGAGCCGCTATAATCCATAATCTTTTTCATATAGACGTTAGAAATTCTTTGGCTGCCCCCTCTGAAGTTAGAAAGTAGGAGCGTTCTTTATGGATTATTTTAAGCTTAGCAGGGTGTAGAAGAAATGCCTGCGCTCCTTTGGCTTGAAATAGGGGGATAAGCTGTCGAAGCTGCCATCGTAGTTGAACTGTAGCATGACAGTAATCGGGCGCACAAAGAATTCCACACCCTTAGCCTTGCACTTTCTATTAGGCCTAGCCAGATCGTAGAGGGCTTCTCTAGCTAAAAAGTTGTTTAAAGAAATCAGAATAGCTCGTGGTTTAAGAGCCGAATCTTGTCGTGTTATCTGAAACGGAAATCTATGGGCCCTCTGAACTTCAGTCTCCCATCTCCACTGGGTTAACTCTGGGAAGGCTTCTGAAAATAGATCTATCACAAACTGTCGTGGATTTGAATCTTCCTTCCCTTCCGGCACACCTAAAATTCTGAGATTATTACGACGTGATCTATTTTCTAAATCCACGAGTTTCCAGTTGATCTCCTCTTTCAGACCCTCCATCGATTTTAATTGAGAGTTCTGCTGTACCATTGTATCTTCTATTTGTGATATTCTATTTTCTGTCTCTGTGACTCTAATAACTGTATCATTGGATATTTTCATCACTTTTCTTAAATTGTTTTGTAATTTCCTTACGGCTCCCTGAGTGCGAAGATTTTCAGCTTTAGTCTCCTCTCTATGGTGTAGCATCACTTGATAGAGAACTTCCAATGTTATCTCAGGGGTCTCTGAGCTATTTATAGTTGATTTAATAGTTTCTGGTGTAATAGAGACAGGAGGAGAGATGGCTCTGTTAGAGCCCTGCATGGTGGTATTAACATTCTCTTCTTCTTCTTCTTCCCCCCATTCAGGTCTATTTGGGGACTCCTCAGGATCCGAGTCTTCAAGATTACTTAGCTCATCTTGTCCAGGGTCCGAAAAGGATTTTTCATGATCCTGCAGTGCACCCCCATCTCGCACCAAGCCTTCTGTACTATCAGAATCTAACGCTTGTGAGAGGTCAGTCATGGAATAGAAGTTGCCAGCAGAATCTATGGATTCCGTATCTTCACCTCGGACCTCAGTAACTGCCGATGTGTGTTCTATTGGTTCACAGCTTTGCTCAGCCATAGTAGTTGCCTCTTTAACAGAGCTTGCAGCAGCATATGATTGTTCATCTAGGTTTTTTGAATTAAGGTCAGGGTTGAGGCTGGATGGATTAGATACATTTGATGAATTAGATGGAGCAACCGTTTTTTTCTAAACATGACTGGTATTTTCGGGATAGCCCCTAGCCTACAACTCCCAGAATTCACCAAGCTCAAGTCTTCAACACTGGTTGTGGCAGAAACTGCTATTGGTAATACAGATGGAGAAAACGGTAAAGTAATATGAGAATTGCCTTCATTCAAAGTCATATTTGGATGTAAAACATCCGTATTTGATGAACTGTTCGTACTCACAGTACTGAGAGAGAGATCTGCTAATGCCCCCGAAGGCTGAGTCGTCTCCTGTGCAGCCGCGGTGTCCGCTCTTGTTTTCGGCTTTTGCTGCCTCTGTGCTCCCGTCGGATTCTTCGGTGCCATTAATGCGGTGGAACGATCCGACACTGATGCCGAACCCTTTGGATGTTTTTCGCGTGCTCGTAAACCTCCACACTCCGTCGGGTGTAAGCGTGCCTTCAGAGGTTGATTCCGCTGCGAGGCACAGGTAATTGATTCCGCCGCTCCCGGTGTATCCCTTGGTGAGAGCGGTGAGAGCGGAGGGGTTGGGCGTAGCCACGCCGAGCGAAGAGTACGGGTGTAACTCTTCCAGAGATTCAAGCGCATACTCCCTTCCCAGATCCGTCGTTTTCAATCGCTTCAATCGCTTCAGTGAACTCCGTGAACACCAGCCGCCTCCAAAGTAAGCGCAGTATTTAGCAGCTCAAGAAATTTCGAATAAACAGCATGAGTGAAACCGAGCCACACGAGAGCTCCAGGTCAGCGTCTCCTCACTCGGACTCTCCGTCCGCCATCTTGCCCCACTCTCAATTAAGTGGTTCAGACCGGGTTGCATTTCTAACCGGTACTAATGCAACAACGCATGAACAAAGAAGGACAACATGGACCTCCGCTGCTATAGCACAAGCTATTCTAGGGCAAACAGAGATTTTCCAAGCATGGGGCATTCAATTATCACAGCCAACTGTCCCTAGATACCCCCTTCCTCTACAGACAAATAGTGGCACTCAACTTACAAGAAGACTGGCAGACCTTGCCCCGAAAAAAACAGTCTACTCTATATTACATAACGCTAAAGGCAGAAGCGAGGCAGAACCTACATGCAAAGAGACGGACTTAGTCAAAGCAGGGGAACAGGAAACCATAACTGATTCCTGGAAATGGCTTCCCAGCATACTTAACAATAAACGACCTAACTGACCGATCTGCCAAGAAAGAAATAAAGCAGTACATAATAACATACATATTATTTCATGGAATATAGCGGGCGCAAAAAGACTGCTGGACGACGGTCTCGTCCTGGATGAATGGGACAACGCCGACATAATAGCCCTGCAAAAGACATGGATGCAGGAAGAAATTGCATTGGCGGGCTACATCCACTACACGGTGCCAGCGAAAAAATTAAAAACCTACGGGAGAGCAATCGGAGGCCTAACGGTACTGCTCTTAAAATCAAGACAGAACAACTCCAATCGCCGGATCCAAGTTTACAGCTAATTAAATTGTCAGGCCAGAAAAAGTACGGTCATAAAGCCATAATATTGATCAATTACTATACCCAACCGAATCTGCTGGTAAAAAAGACAAAATATACTTTATTATGCAAGGAAATACTAAAACTTCAAAGCTCTGAACCAACTTGGAACATCATTCTAACGGGAGATTTTAACTCCAATCTCATTTATACACCAGAAGAAGACGAGATACTAACCTCAGATAACATACACTGGAACGTCCCCCAGCAGGCAATAGGTGCAACAAAGAGCCAAAAGGACAGCCTAGCCACTCACTTAGTAACAGACCTAGAGTACCTAGGTATGCGAATACTGAATGGCAGGACAGAGAAAGACAACCCAGCAAATAAAACGTTCTACGGTCCTTATAGTCAATCTACATTGGACTTTACGATAATAAGTCTCTACTGATTCCTCCATTATTCACTTTTTATATCGAATATACAACAATGAGCGATCACAGCATGCAACACCTAAAACTCAACTTCTTTTCAGAGACACTGCAACCGGTGTATTCTCTGGAGGGCCAATTAGGAACAATCAACCAGAAACGAATACACTGGAACAGCTTGACTAAATTGAATTGGACTTTAATAATAAAGGACGCGCTCCAAGAGGCAAACAGAGCTACAATCGACAAGATACAAGCCTGGTCTCTTTTTCTTGCGAAATTAAAGCTAAATATGAAACCAACAAAAACATTGGCAAAAAATAAGCACCAGACTAAGAAACTGCCCTGGGCACTAAATTAACAAAGAAGGGCGTTACCGAGAAGCCAAAACAATCTGCAATTAAAAGCGAACAATCCGAGCTCCTTGAATACGTTTCTTGTCCTCAGAAAATTATATAAAAAAGGGATCTGGGAGCTGAAAAAGAAGGCGAACAACGACTTTTAGATTAACTTATTGGTCAGCTCTAAGTTACAGGATTCGAATACATTTTGGACCATAATAAACCAGTTGACAAGGCCCGAAACGTTCTGTCCTCAAATATTCAAGAAGCGGTATGGTCAACTTTCCTGTCGACAAATTTTGAAGGAAAGTGATCGAAAGCTCCTGAACTGATATTGGAACCAGCTGAATCACACTTAAACAGCTGTGAAGAACATCACAACACTGACTGCACGACAATGGCACAAAGGATAAATACGTGTACTGAAGCCACAGATGACTGGTACACGGCTGACGAGATTATCACCATCATCAGAAAGGGAAAAAGTAATGGAGAGCAGGGCCCGAACGGCATCCCACAAATTGCCTTTAGGGATGCACCAGACTTTTGGGCACAACATCTCGAAGAGCTCTTTACAGATGTTCAAAGTTACAACTGCATCCCAGAAAGCTGGAAAGGCTTGATCATCACCCCAATACACAAAGGAGGAGATAGAGCCAACCCTTTAAATTACCGCCTGATTACACTCCAGGACATCGAAGCTAAATACTTTGCCTCTCTCCTCTTAAAAGACCTAGTAAATTGGGCAGACGAAAAAACAATAATCCCAATAAACCAAACCGGCTTTAGAGCCGGCATCGGAACTACGTCTAATATATTAACAATAACCATGATAGCGGAAAAATGCCAGCGTTCGAAGCAGGACTTGAACCTCTGTTTTATTGACCTGAAGGCGGCATTCGATAGCGTTGACCGCGCGTTATTATGGGCGAAGCTGAAAGCTTGGGCCATTCCCGGGAAAATACTGAGGGGGCTACTCCTATTCTACACAGATACTTAGACACAAATCAAGCTAGGGGACGGATCACATCTATCAAGAAAAGTATATACATCGATCGGACTAAAACAGGGTTGAGTTTTAGCACCACAGCTTTTTAACCTATTCATAACTGACCTCTCGGGATATTTAAACATCTGTAATGCGCACGCACCGTAAACTTGGTAATTTTCATCTTACCCATTTGGCTTACGCCGATGACATTGTGCTTATGAGCCTAACTAAAGTGGGCCTATCCAGACTACTGGCAGTAACATCACAATTTTTGACGGCAAATAGCTTACTCTGAATTTATCTAAGACAAAAATAATGTCAATAACCAACTGTCATACAGTGCAACTTAATATCTCACTTGAGGGAAAATCATTGGACAGAGTAACAAACTATAAATACTTAGGATACTACCTTGATGACAAGCTCTCTCTGAATGCACAAAAACAATATATAAAGCAGAGAGCTGGAGCATTAACATTCGCACTTAGCTCACTGGCAAAAAAGTTGCAAGGCCCCTCGCTGAAACCTCTACTAGCAGTGATGGCAACCAAAGTACTACCAACACTATCCTATGCCAGTATAGCCATGCAGGGCAAGGATGATATTACCTTAAACAGCCTTACTGCAAAAATCTACAAGAAGGTCTTGCAACTCCCACACTCAGCTTCACCCGCCCAGACGCGTTCAGAATTCGGTCTGATGAACGAGACACTGGGAAGACTCCATACAAGTATTAGAGTTTGGTATAGAATTAAAACAAACTCAACAAATAACACCTTGGATAGTTTGTTATGGCAGGAATTAGAAAATCAACAAAATTCTGCCGCAAACAAATATCTGACTGGCGCTCTGGAGCAAACTTGCACGGTAACCTTGTGGGGAAAAAACCTACCATTCACGTCCTTTAAACAGGTTCTAAAAAAAGCGGCTACATTTCATTCATTAATTACTGATAAAGCCACCTTTGCCGCCCGCTCCCACTCAAGGACCGTGATTAACAGTTATAACAATCTCACCCCGGCTACCTACCTTGCATCAACCTACTCTATATTTATTAAAAAAAAGGCTGATGGCAGTGAGATTCGGCAAACTACCAACTCTTGATGACAAACCTGTCTGGAAACGCTCAGATGCAAACACCTGTCGACTATGTGGCATTACAAAAGAAGATATAATCCACATTACATGCCACTGCAAAACACTGACCCGGGAGCGAACACTTTTCTAAAGAACATTTTTAAGGACTACGCACCTGTAGATCGGCCATTATTGGCGCCTTAGACTCAACAGACCCAATAATCAATAGCAAATTTATAAAGTTCTTGATAGCCTTTGAAAAGCGGCTGAAAGCTCTTGATATTTTAAAATAAGATTTTCAGTATTATTAACTATTTTAACGACGAGCAATCGGATAACGCTCCTAATAGCATCATCTTAAATTTTGTATCTTAAACTGTACTAAGTAGAATTTTATTGATTTTATTGTAAATATTAAATTCTCCTGATCTTCCTTTGTTATGGTTTTAATTAACTAAACAATAAAGTTTACTTTAATAGGATCAGGTTCATTATTTTAATGGAAGAATCTAACAGCGAGATCGGTCTGTAATTTTTTGGATCCGATTTCGCCCCATTTTTATATATTTGTATTATGGTTGATTCTCCCCAAGAAGCCGGTGGGCCTTCCATAACATAAGGGCCGGTGTACAGGCATGATTGCACCGGCCCTTAACCCCTGCAAATTCCTTATTTGATGCTATGTTGAGGATAGTACTGATGTTATTATTAATTTTACAAAAATGTGTTAAAATCAATGAGGGAGAGCTACTATCATTCAGGTTCTCTATTATTTCTTGGTAACTATTTCTGACTATATTTTCCATAGTTTTTTCTGGGTTCACTCCTTTCCATTTAATTCTTACCCCATTTGGCCTTATGGGTGCAATATGATCAACAATTACCGGTATGTTATCAAACATGGTCTACCTTTACAATGATACAATTATGGTCGTTAAGGATAAGTTCTTCTATCCATGGGATAGTACACTTAGGGGAAATACTGGCAGTTACTAAAACATGGTCAATAATCGTGTTCGCACTCCTTCCCGTAAAGGTGGGGACCACATTACCCATTCCATCTCTTGCACATGGCAGAATGGCTAAATCATAATTTGCCATAGAGGTGTTAAGCGATTCCTCATAAGAATTGTGGGGGAAATGAATACCATCATCTCCTAAATCATTCCTAACCCCACATAACCTAGTGTTAGAAAGTGGGCAGGTGGTAGTATTGAAATCTCCCACCCATATTATGTCAAACTTAGCCAACAAGCCCACATTTAGCTTAGCAATAGCATTTTCTAGTTCCAGGACAACCTTAAACCGGCTATTGTCAAACACATTATTGTAGAAATTAATTAAAAGTACATCTCTAACATGCTTTTGTTGCAACCATAAAACCTGAGAATGAAACCCAATGTTAATATGCTTCTTTACAGTCATTTTAATTCTAGGTGATAATAAAATAAAGAGCCCCCCCCCTTGGCTCTACCCGGTCCTGATCTTAATGCCGGTAATTCATAAGAAGTGAAACCATCAAAATTGATTGTCCCTGTACACTAAGACTCTTGCAAACATATAATATCGTTAGTCAAGAAATTCTAACCAACCTAACATTTCACCTCTTATTAGATATTCCAGAAATATTCCAAGAGGCTATTGAGACCCCTCTTTCCTGTTTGATTCCACCAATTCCTGCAGATGTACCAGGACGGCTGCCTATATACAGGGGCTGTTCAATGCCTGCCGCCCCTGTGTCTAATATACACACCTTGTCAATCGGACTAACTGGTTCCAAGATATCAGACTCTGTATCCTGGTTACTTTCAGAGTTCCTCCTAGATCCCCTAACAGTACTTTCGGTAATCAGGCTATTCATAGCCAGTCAATCATTTTCCTCTAAATTACTGATGGATTGAAACCGGTTGTAGAATGGCAAGTTATAACTGTTATGCAGCTAGGGTAAAATAATACTATTAGTTTTGTTCAATTCCTATTTTGACCCTCCTGGTCGATCTTGCCTATGGTGTTTATAAAAAAAGGCCAGAGGTAATAATGAAGTACCATGACCAATATCTTGCTCCATAATTACTCTGTCCAGGGAGATTCTTGCGTAATGTTTATTTTTAAAATTGATAATTATGCAGTCTCCCTTTATGGTCTTTTTCCTGGGGCCTATCCATTTAACTCTTCGTTTGGTAAGGATCTGATCTGCAAACTTTGTTGGGAAATCACCATTTCGATTTAGCCAGTTAATACTTTTATCTTAAGTGATTCATGCAACTCTTCTTGTAGCGGACTAAGGGGGAGTACATTCGCTATGACGACTACGAATAGGGCACAGTCGGAAGGCAGATTAACAGAGTGATACTGCCCCCTCTCTGTGGTCCCATCCCCAGCCCTTGAATTATCCTCTGATAATTCATTATTATTGACACAGTTACCCGGATTCTGCGTTTGCATCTCCCCAGCTAAACAAATAACATGCGGACATGCAACATTTTCCAGACTGGCCATTTTAGTTGTAGATTCTTGGGGGATATTCATGGTTGTAGAGGGACATTCTCTGTTGTTAGTAGAAGCAATTTTGATTTCATTTAGTTTCTCATTCTGGATTGACAAATCCCACCTTATCCTAGCGATTTCCTCATTAATTAGATCTAATTTAACATATAGGGGTTTGAGACATACTTCAATCTTCCCTGTGATTGCTTCAATAATCTGGGTTACACGTATATAATTAGTAATCCCTATACTAACTGTTTCTGTACCCGATACATTAGGGTTCACTTTCCTACCCTTTCTGATTGCCCCCTGGCTAATCTGTGGTTTCCTACATCCCCTTCTTGCCCTAAGTGGGGGCAAATCTTTATTGGCTATCTGATTCTGGGGTATGATGGGTTCTGAGCTCTTAATTTCTGAGTCCCCTTCAGTAAGTTCTACCATGTCTGTATTAGGTAACGTAGCATCATCCCTGGATCCATGGTGAATTTCTATGTTACCAGGAATTATGGGCAAACCACTCGTACCCAGGGAGATTTGTCACTCCGCCTTATCTATTTCCTCATTAATGGCGCTAACCGCCTTTACCAAAGAAGATTCTATGGTAACGCACCCGGGGGCCGTGTTATTTTTAGTACCTTTTTGTCCCATCATAATTGGTATACAGGCTACAGAGGGGTTATTATCAACATAACAGTCCCAGGCAGTTTCAAACTGACCAGGTATTTAAAAGAATTACTTAGACCCTCTTAGTACTTAATGGAAAAAAAACCTGCAGCAATACAGCAATACTAACATATGGCAAATCAAAAAAGTATACATTACTGTGGGGGCTCACCAATTAGGTGTATGGTGTACTCACTGTCCTTTTTAAAAAGTGTCTCAAGATGTCCAAGTCTAACTCCTTATAGTGGGGTGGAAAAACAAAAATAACATAGCCCTGCCCTGCCTCAGTCTGCCTCGGACGGCCTCAGAAGGTCCCGCCCTTGTCCCGGGCTTAACCCGGCGTGACCCGCGTGCGATCCGGCAACGCGGGGGCTCAGCTCTGATTTATGCGCCTCGGGGTGTGGTGAGGACGGAGGCGGCTTCCGCAGCTAGGGATCCGGGGGCTTGTGGTCTCCTGCTCCTCGCTCGCCGCGCTGCGTTGTCGTGGGCTGCGGCAGCAGGAGGGGACCAAGACAAGCAGCGGCAGGACAAGGGAAAGCAGCAACTCCTCCGTAAATAGCCCCACACAGGTGAAGTATCAGGGCCCCCACTCCACCGGGGCCCAGCTCTGATTTATGAGCCTCCGGGCGCATGAGGGCGGAGGTGGCTTCCGCCGCTAGGGATCCTGGGGCTTGTGGTCTCCCCACTCCTCGCTCACTGCGCTTCGTTGTCGTGGGCTGCGGCAGCGGGAGGGGACCAAGACAAGCGGCGGCAGGACAAGGGAAAGCTGCAACTCCTCCGTAAGTAGCCCCATACAGGTGAAGTATCTGGGCCCCCGCTACAGCAGTCAGAGCCCTATCAACCCCACCAGCTCCATGACCCCGTCCACGAAATCTGCATCCTCTAGGGACTGCCGCCTTCTACAAAAGCATAGGACACACGCTACGCCGATGTCCTTCCTCCTTACAGTACACACACTGATTTGGCCCCAAAGGCGTATTATTCGTGCATGGAAGCTGTCGGGCAGGACCACCACAATCTTCTGCCATTCCCTCTAAAAGCCTATTTCAACAACACCTTCTTCAAAGTCGTATCCTTTTCCTCATTATCCCTATGCTCATAATACTGTGCCATATTCAAAATAACAGAAGGGGAGGAGGTGGACCACGTGCTTTCGGAAGCCTGCAATTGAGTCGCAATATCAGGAAGCAAATTGGAAACAAACCTATTAACAAACAACCAAACACCTCTCTCAATAGACAAATCCTGCCCACTGTAATCCAAAAAAGTATCTTCTAATAGGCTGAAAAAATCAGACACAACTTTCTTTTGTCGACAAGCTGACAATTTGTCCCAATCTACTTTCCTTGGCAGAATAAGGGAATGTATATATGTAATAATGCGACCAGGCAACGCAAGTATCTCAGCTCGGGGTTTATCACCTGGCTTCCTTTCCTGATCCCATCCTTTCATCACATCCCATGTACCTTCCAACTACGCAAAATGATCTTGAGTGTGCACCTGCCTCAAAATATCAACCGGAACCAGGAGACCAAAAAACATTTCAATATCAGCAAGATTCATTACAAAAGAAGTGGCAGTTTCAATCCATTCCTTATAATATACAGGAGGATTTTTTCTAGAGGCAAGCAAATGTGTCTTAAGAGACAAAACTTTGGTTCTTTTCCATGGAGTCTAAACCCATTGTTCCTGAAAGCGGGCCGACTCACTCTCCCTAGTAACATTGCCCTGGCCATCCGTTAACTCTGGTATTTCTGGATGATATATGGATGAATCTCCTGTATCAGAAACTGAGACACTGACCTGGGACTTTTCTCATGTAATCTTCCCCTCTAAGCTGTTATTGTTGCAACATTAGAAAAAACCTGGCCTGGCCCCAATTCACTGATATACACCCAATCTCTAATATGATATAAAATTTGAGGTGCTTCTGCTTCAAAACACTGCTGCCAAAGTCCAATTAAAGTTGCACACATGTTTTTAAGGGTATGCTGTTGTATGAAGGGCTCAAAATCTCTCATAGTCATCCAAACATCCTCTACACTAGAAATAGGATTACAGGCCCACTGTGCAGAATGATTAGCTTTTACCTGTTTCTCATCGTCTCCCACATTAGATCGCACTAACGGTCCCGTACGCTCTTTAAATTTGGTCCAGTCCCTATCCCTATCCTCAAATCCACATACCGGTGTCCCGCTACTTACCAATGTCGGAGGATGAAAAACCATAGCAGGAGAAGCAACAGAAGTAACAGGCACTAATGTCGCTGATGTTTGTGTTGCAGGAGAAAGAGCTGGTGAAAGAGATGCTGAGACAATAGGTGTGGCAGGGGTACTAACAGTCACAGAAGAAAGAGGAGGAGCCTAAGCCACAGCTGTTGAAATAATAGCAGTAGATACAGAGACAGTAGACGCAACTGTAACGTGAGGCTGTGAGTGCACCGGAACAGTGGGATATATTCTCTGTGGGGCATATGGAGGCGGGGGTCGAGTATCCAACAATTCTTCCACAAAAGCATCATCTTCTTCCTGAAGCTCATACAATTTATGAATTTGAAATCGAAACCTTCTATTTTCACATTCAACACCATTTTCCTGTTTTTCCCTGTCATATGCCACAGCCTTCTGAGTCAATGTCTGCATTATCCCTTTCCAACCCTCTTTTTCTGCCTTCAACTGCTTCTGTCTAGCTGCTATCTGCCATGCTCTGAGGGAATCAAACATAGACTGCTTACTTTGTCTCTTAAACATCTGTTCGTGTAAATACTCGATCTTTTGTTCATCGAAAGTGGCCATTAATGGCCACTGCAATTCAGCATTGTGAATGGTATATTTGTGCCATAATGTACTAAGAGAGCAATTCATGGACAGAATGCAGAACAATGTCATATATTCACCCCAGTACAGAGATATGGGCCTAAATCCATCGTTTTTTTGCTCACTATTCGAGTTTGGACCCAGCCATACGCAAATCAGTCTTGACCCTGCACCCAATGGAAACCGTCCAGCCCGAACTGCCAGGCCAGGTCCTCCCAGGACTGGAAACAAGCATCCTAGGACCGTATTCGGGCTTTCAGCCCTCATCAACCAGGATAGCTTGACTCCAGTGGCATAGAGAGCATGGGACCCATGTCTGTGCATACCTGTCCCACTTGGGTTGA
Organism: Lissotriton vulgaris; assembly: GCF_964263255.1. Lineage (NCBI taxonomy): Eukaryota > Metazoa > Chordata > Amphibia > Caudata > Salamandridae > Lissotriton > Lissotriton vulgaris. Next base: position 25,765 of record NW_028252913.1, read on the forward strand.
CAAATGCAAAAAGAACAATTGATGGATGGAATGCAGAACAATGTCATACATTCACCCCAGTACAGAGATCTGGCCCTAAATGCATAGTTGTTTTGCTCACCATGCCATTCCAGTTTGAAGCGAGCCATAGGCAAATTAGTCTTGACCCTGCGCCCAATGGGAACTGTCCAGCCCAAACTGCCAGGTCAGGTCCTCCCTGGACTGGAAACAAGCATCCTAGGACCAGTTTCGGGCTTTCAGCCCTCATCATCCATGATAGCTTGACTCTAGTGGCATGGAGAGCATTGGACCCACGTATGGGCATACCCAACCCACTCGAGGTGACAAATGCAAAAAGAACAATTGATGGACAGAATGCAGAGCAATGTCATACATTCACCCCAATACAGAGATGTGGGCCTAAATACATTGTTTTTTTGCTCACCATGCCATTCCAGTTTGGTCCCAGCCATACGCAAATCAGTCTGGACCCTGTGCCCAATGGGAACAGTCCAGCCGTAACAGCCAGGCCAGGTTCTCCCTGGACTGGAAACAAGCATCCTAGGAACAGTTTTCGGCTTTTTGCCCTCATCAGGCAGGATAGCTTGACTCCAGTAGCATGGAGAGCACGAGACCCAAGTCTGGGCATACCCGTCCCACTTGAGGTGACAAATGCGAAAAGAATAATTGATGGGCAGAATACAGAAAAATTTCATAAATTCTCCCCAGTACAGAGATCTGGGCCTAAATCCAGCGTTTTTTGCTCAACATAATAGAGCCATTGTCATGCTTCACATACATATCAAAATTCAGAATGCCTTCTGGAGGCGCTGGCTGACTTTTTTCCATTTGAGCATCAGCAGAGCAACAAATACAACACAAGGATAACAACGTAATTGAACTAGGCATTCTCAAAAGAAAACATGTTCACTATATTATGCCTAGAAAAACAATTGCAATTGCTTTTATCCCAAAGATGGTCCTTACACCGAATCAAAAACAAACCAAAATGGTACCATTTTCACAAAAACCAAAACAAACTCACCTGGTATATGCAGCTTAAATGAGTTAATTCTCCACTGCCGACTCTTCGGACCAAATGGTCAGATCCAAAGGTTTCGCAGTTCAGGATTCCATTTGGGATGACCACTGGGCTAGGCACCATCGGGTGAGACTGAAGGGGCAGCTACGAGTACCAGAAACTCTTCGTGCAGGGATCCCTGATCTGTCCGTCCTACAAATGATGTCCTTAACCTCCCCCCCCGTCTGCAGAAGGGGATCGGTCACTCACCTGAAGTGTCCCTGTTTGGGCGCCAGCTGAAGGAAGTGGCCCGAGTAGGTTCACTCGGGTCACTCATTACCACCTCTCAGCCTTCCATACAAATGAAGACAGTAGAGACTACTAACCAATACCCATTTATGCTCTGTATACCCAGTGGCTAGGAGTGCTGCAGAGGGACTGACATCAGCAGTCATAACGATATATTAAGCACACTTCGAAACCAATGAAAGAACGCCCACCATGGAATTTTCCAAGGAGATGCAGCTGGACAGTAAATTACAAAGGAATAAGTTTTGATTCCGAATCCGGGCACACCTTATCAACTTGTCAAGGTCACTCAGTCTGTGCCCACCGCTAGACAAGTGGGAGAAGGCTTACATCTTAAGGGAAGGTATGCACTAATAAGAACTGTGTATTCATTAGTGTAACAGAACTCATCTCCGAAGAAACATAACCTAGAGAAGGCCACTTTCTTGAAAATGACAAAGGATTAGTTTTGATCTTGATACAAATGGCACGCTTTCACAAAAACAAAGCTAAAGCATATGTTCCTATTCTACCAGTCAGTTTGGAATGCCTGTACATGGGGAATTCAAAAATAGCCATTGCTGCAATGCCAATGACACCAAGATAACAATATTAGTAATAGGTCTCCACCAACTACACATGATTTAGAACTCAAATATCAGCTCTAAATATGTTTTAGAAGTTTAGCCATTTTCCAAATTTCAGCTGGTGAGTTTTGAAAATGTTCGCCTTCTTTTTCAGCTCCCAGATCCCTTTTTTATATAGTTTTCTGAGGACAAGAAACGTATTCAAGGAGCTCGGATTGTTCGCTTTTAATTGCAGATTGTTTTGGCTTCTCGGTAACGCCCTTCTTTGTTAATTTAGTGCCCAGGGCAGTTTCTTAGTCTGGTGCTTATTTTTCCATTTAATTCTTACCCCATTTGGCCTTATGGGTGCAATATGATCAACAATTACCGGTATGTTATCAAACATGGTCTACCTTTACAATGATACAATTATGGTCGTTAAGGATAAGTTCTTCTATCCATGGGATAGTACACTTAGGGGAAATACTGGCAGTTACTAAAACATGGTCAATAATCGTGTTCGCACTCCTTCCCGTAAAGGTGGGGACCACATTACCCATTCCATCTCTTGCACATGGCAGAATGGCTAAATCATAATTTGCCATAGAGGTGTTAAGCGATTCCTCATAAGAATTGTGGGGGAAATGAATACCATCATCTCCTAAATCATTCCTAACCCCACATAACCTAGTGTTAGAAAGTGGGCAGGTGGTAGTATTGAAATCTCCCACCCATATTATGTCAAACTTAGCCAACAAGCCCACATTTAGCTTAGCAATAGCATTTTCTAGTTCCAGGACAACCTTAAACCGGCTATTGTCAAACACATTATTGTAGAAATTAATTAAAAGTACATCTCTAACATGCTTTTGTTGCAACCATAAAACCTGAGAATGAAACCCAATGTTAATATGCTTCTTTACAGTCATTTTAATTCTAGGTGATAATAAAATAAAGAGCCCCCCCCCTTGGCTCTACCCGGTCCTGATCTTAATGCCGGTAATTCATAAGAAGTGAAACCATCAAAATTGATTGTCCCTGTACACTAAGACTCTTGCAAACATATAATATCGTTAGTCAAGAAATTCTAACCAACCTAACATTTCACCTCTTATTAGATATTCCAGAAATATTCCAAGAGGCTATTGAGACCCCTCTTTCCTGTTTGATTCCACCAATTCCTGCAGATGTACCAGGACGGCTGCCTATATACAGGGGCTGTTCAATGCCTGCCGCCCCTGTGTCTAATATACACACCTTGTCAATCGGACTAACTGGTTCCAAGATATCAGACTCTGTATCCTGGTTACTTTCAGAGTTCCTCCTAGATCCCCTAACAGTACTTTCGGTAATCAGGCTATTCATAGCCAGTCAATCATTTTCCTCTAAATTACTGATGGATTGAAACCGGTTGTAGAATGGCAAGTTATAACTGTTATGCAGCTAGGGTAAAATAATACTATTAGTTTTGTTCAATTCCTATTTTGACCCTCCTGGTCGATCTTGCCTATGGTGTTTATAAAAAAAGGCCAGAGGTAATAATGAAGTACCATGACCAATATCTTGCTCCATAATTACTCTGTCCAGGGAGATTCTTGCGTAATGTTTATTTTTAAAATTGATAATTATGCAGTCTCCCTTTATGGTCTTTTTCGTGGGGCCTATCCATTTAACTCTTCGTTTGGTAAGGATCTGATCTGCAAACTTTGTTGGGAAATCACCATTTCGATTTAGCCAGTTAATACTTTTATCTTAAGTGATTCATGCAACTCTTCTTGTAGCGGACTAAGGGGGAGTACATTCGCTATGACGACTACGGATAGGGCACAGTCGGAAGGCAGATTAACAGAGTGATACTGCCCCCTCTCTGTGGTCCCATCCCCAGCCCTTGAATTATCCTCTGATAATTCATTATTATTGACACAGTTACCCGGATTCTGCGTTTGCATCTCCCCAGCTAAACAAATAACATGCGGACATGCAACATTTTCCAGACTGGCCATTTTAGTTGTAGATTCTTGGGGGATATTCATGGTTGTAGAGGGACATTCTCTGTTGTTAGTAGAAGCAATTTTGATTTCATTTAGTTTCTCATTCTGGATTGACAAATCCCACCTTATCCTAGCGATTTCCTCATTAATTAGATCTAATTTAACATATAGGGGTTTGAGACATACTTCAATCTTCCCTGTGATTGCTTCAATAATCTGGGTTACACGTATATAATTAGTAATCCCTATACTAACTGTTTCTGTACCCGATACATTAGGGTTCACTTTCCTACCCTTTCTGATTGCCCCCTGGCTAATCTGTGGTTTCCTACATCCCCTTCTTGCCCTAAGTGGGGGCAAATCTTTATTGGCTATCTGATTCTGGGGTATGATGGGTTCTGAGCTCTTAATTTCTGAGTCCCCTTCAGTAAGTTCTACCATGTCTGTATTAGGTAACGTAGCATCATCCCTGGATCCATGGTGAATTTCTATGTTACCAGGAATTATGGGCAAACCACTCGTACCCAGGGAGATTTGTCACTCCGCCTTATCTATTTCCTCATTAATGGCGCTAACCGCCTTTACCAAAGAAGATTCTATGGTAACGCACCCGGGGGCCGTGTTATTTTTAGTACCTTTTTGTCCCATCATAATTGGTATACAGGCTACAGAGGGGTTATTATCAACATAACAGTCCCAGGCAGTTTCAAACTGACCAGGTATTTAAAAGAATTACTTAGACCCTCTTAGTACTTAATGGAAAAAAAACCTGCAGCAATACAGCAATACTAACATATGGCAAATCAAAAAAGTATACATTACTGTGGGGGCTCACCAATTAGGTGTATGGTGTACTCACTGTCCTTTTTAAAAAGTGTCTCAAGATGTCCAAGTCTAACTCCTTATAGTGGGGTGGAAAAACAAAAATAACATAGCCCTGCCCTGCCTCAGTCTGCCTCGGACGGCCTCAGAAGGTCCCGCCCTTGTCCCGGGCTTAACCCGGCGTGACCCGCGTGCGATCCGGCAACGCGGGGGCTCAGCTCTGATTTATGCGCCTCGGGGTGTGGTGAGGACGGAGGCGGCTTCCGCAGCTAGGGATCCGGGGGCTTGTGGTCTCCTGCTCCTCGCTCGCCGCGCTGCGTTGTCGTGGGCTGCGGCAGCAGGAGGGGACCAAGACAAGCAGCGGCAGGACAAGGGAAAGCAGCAACTCCTCCGTAAATAGCCCCACACAGGTGAAGTATCAGGGCCCCCACTCCACCGGGGCCCAGCTCTGATTTATGAGCCTCCGGGCGCATGAGGGCGGAGGTGGCTTCCGCCGCTAGGGATCCTGGGGCTTGTGGTCTCCCCACTCCTCGCTCACCGCGCTTCGTTGTCGTGGGCTGCGGCAGCGGGAGGGGACCAAGACAAGCGGCGGCAGGACAAGGGAAAGCTGCAACTCCTCCGTAAGTAGCCCCATACAGGTGAAGTATCTGGGCCCCCGCTACAGCAGTCAGAGCCCTATCAACCCCACCAGCTCCATGACCCCGTCCACGAAATCTGCATCCTCTAGGGACTGCCGCCTTCTACAAAAGCATAGGACACACGCTACGCCGATGTCCTTCCTCCTTACAGTACACACACTGATTTGGCCCCAAAGGCGTATTATTCGTGCATGGAAGCTGTCGGGCAGGACCACCACAATCTTCTGCCATTCCCTCTAAAAGCCTATTTCAACAACACCTTCTTCAAAGTCGTATCCTTTTCCTCATTATCCCTATGCTCATAATACTGTGCCATATTCAAAATAACAGAAGGGGAGGAGGTGGACCACGTGCTTTCGGAAGCCTGCAATTGAGTCGCAATATCAGGAAGCAAATTGGAAACAAACCTATTAACAAACAACCAAACACCTCTCTCAATAGACAAATCCTGCCCACTGTAATCCAAAAAAGTATCTTCTAATAGGCTGAAAAAATCAGACACAACTTTCTTTTGTCGACAAGCTGACAATTTGTCCCAATCTACTTTCCTTGGCAGAATAAGGGAATGTATATATGTAATAATGCGACCAGGCAACGCAAGTATCTCAGCTCGGGGTTTATCACCTGGCTTCCTTTCCTGATCCCATCCTTTCATCACATCCCATGTACCTTCCAACTACGCAAAATGATCTTGAGTGTGCACCTGCCTCAAAATATCAACCGGAACCAGGAGACCAAAAAACATTTCAATATCAGCAAGATTCATTACAAAAGAAGTGGCAGTTTCAATCCATTCCTTATAATATACAGGAGGATTTTTTCTAGAGGCAAGCAAATGTGTCTTAAGAGACAAAACTTTGGTTCTTTTCCATGGAGTCTAAACCCATTGTTCCTGAAAGCGGGCCGACTCACTCTCCCTAGTAACATTGCCCTGGCCATCCGTTAACTCTGGTATTTCTGGATGATATATGGATGAATCTCCTGTATCAGAAACTGAGACACTGACCTGGGACTTTTCTCATGTAATCTTCCCCTCTAAGCTGTTATTGTTGCAACATTAGAAAAAACCTGGCCTGGCCCCAATTCACTGATATACACCCAATCTCTAATATGATATAAAATTTGAGGTGCTTCTGCTTCAAAACACTGCTGCCAAAGTCCAATTAAAGTTGCACACATGTTTTTAAGGGTATGCTGTTGTATGAAGGGCTCAAAATCTCTCATAGTCATCCAAACATCCTCTACACTAGAAATAGGATTACAGGCCCACTGTGCAGCATGATTAGCTTTTACCTGTTTCTCATCGTCTCCCACATTAGATCGCACTAACGGTCCCGTACGCTCTTTAAATTTGGTCCAGTCCCTATCCCTATCCTCAAATCCACATACCGGTGTCCCGCTACTTACCAATGTCGGAGGATGAAAAACCATAGCAGGAGAAGCAACAGAAGTAACAGGCACTAATGTCGCTGATGTTTGTGTTGCAGGAGAAAGAGCTGGTGAAAGAGATGCTGAGACAATAGGTGTGGCAGGGGTACTAACAGTCACAGAAGAAAGAGGAGGAGCCTAAGCCACAGCTGTTGAAATAATAGCAGTAGATACAGAGACAGTAGACGCAACTGTAACGTGAGGCTGTGAGTGCACCGGAACAGTGGGATATATTCTCTGTGGGGCATATGGAGGCGGGGGTCGAGTATCCAACAATTCTTCCACAAAAGCATCATCTTCTTCCTGAAGCTCATACAATTTATGAATTTGAAATCGAAACCTTCTATTTTCACATTCAACACCATTTTCCTGTTTTTCCCTGTCATATGCCACAGCCTTCTGAGTCAATGTCTGCATTATCCCTTTCCAACCCTCTTTTTCTGCCTTCAACTGCTTCTGTCTAGCTGCTATCTGCCATGCTCTGAGGGAATCAAACATAGACTGCTTACTTTGTCTCTTAAACATCTGTTCGTGTAAATACTCGATCTTTTGTTCATCGAAAGTGGCCATTAATGGCCACTGCAATTCAGCATTGTGAATGGTATATTTGTGCCATAATGTACTAAGAGAGCAATTCATGGACAGAATGCAGAACAATGTCATATATTCACCCCAGTACAGAGATATGGGCCTAAATCCATCGTTTTTTTGCTCACTATTCGAGTTTGGACCCAGCCATACGCAAATCAGTCTTGACCCTGCACCCAATGGAAACCGTCCAGCCCGAACTGCCAGGCCAGGTCCTCCCAGGACTGGAAACAAGCATCCTAGGACCGTATTCGGGCTTTCAGCCCTCATCAACCAGGATAGCTTGACTCCAGTGGCATAGAGAGCATGGGACCCATGTCTGTGCATACCTGTCCCACTTGGGTTGACAAATGCAAAAAGAACAATTGATGGATGGAATGCAGAACAATGTCATACATTCACCCCAGTACAGAGATCTGGCCCTAAATGCATAGTTGTTTTGCTCACCATGCCATTCCAGTTTGAAGCGAGCCATAGGCAAATTAGTCTTGACCCTGCGCCCAATGGGAACTGTCCAGCCCAAACTGCCAGGTCAGGTCCTCCCTGGACTGGAAACAAGCATCCTAGGACCAGTTTCGGGCTTTCAGCCCTCATCATCCATGATAGCTTGACTCTAGTGGCATGGAGAGCATTGGACCCACGTATGGGCATACCCAACCCACTCGAGGTGACAAATGCAAAAAGAACAATTGATGGACAGAATGCAGAGCAATGTCATACATTCACCCCAATACAGAGATGTGGGCCTAAATACATTGTTTTTTTGCTCACCATGCCATTCCAGTTTGGTCCCAGCCATACGCAAATCAGTCTGGACCCTGTGCCCAATGGGAACAGTCCAGCCGTAACAGCCAGGCCAGGTTCTCCCTGGACTGGAAACAAGCATCCTAGGAACAGTTTTCGGCTTTTTGCCCTCATCAGGCAGGATAGCTTGACTCCAGTAGCATGGAGAGCACGAGACCCAAGTCTGGGCATACCCGTCCCACTTGAGGTGACAAATGCGAAAAGAATAATTGATGGGCAGAATACAGAAAAATTTCATAAATTCTCCCCAGTACAGAGATCTGGGCCTAAATCCAGCGTTTTTTGCTCAACATAATAGAGCCATTGTCATGCTTCACATACATATCAAAATTCAGAATGCCTTCTGGAGGCGCTGGCTGACTTTTTTCCATTTGAGCATCAGCAGAGCAACAAATACAACACAAGGATAACAACGTAATTGAACTAGGCATTCTCAAAAGAAAACATGTTCACTATATTATGCCTAGAAAAACAATTGCAATTGCTTTTATCCCAAAGATGGTCCTTACACCGAATCAAAAACAAACCAAAATGGTACCATTTTCACAAAAACCAAAACAAACTCACATGGTATATGCAGCTTAAATGAGTTAATTCTCCACTGCCGACTCTTCGGACCAAATGGTCAGATCCAAAGGTTTCGCAGTTCAGGATTCCATTTGGGATGACCACTGGGCTAGGCACCATCGGGTGAGACTGAAGGGGCAGCTACGAGTACCAGAAACTCTTCGTGCAGGGATCCCTGATCTGTCCGTCCTACAAATGATGTCCTTAACCTCCCCCCCCGTCTGCAGAAGGGGATCGGTCACTCACCTGAAGTGTCCCTGTTTGGGCGCCAGCTGAAGGAAGTGGCCCGAGTAGGTTCACTCGGGTCACTCATTACCACCTCTCAGCCTTCCATACAAATGAAGACAGTAGAGACTACTAACCAATACCCATTTATGCTCTGTATACCCAGTGGCTAGGAGTGCTGCAGAGGGACTGACATCAGCAGTCATAACGATATATTAAGCACACTTCGAAACCAATGAAAGAACGCCCACCATGGAATTTTCCAAGGAGATGCAGCTGGACAGTAAATTACAAAGGAATAAGTTTTGATTCCGAATCCGGGCACACCTTATCAACTTGTCAAGGTCACTCAGTCTGTGCCCACCGCTAGACAAGTGGGAGAAGGCTTACATCTTAAGGGAAGGTATGCACTAATAAGAACTGTGTATTCATTAGTGTAACAGAACTCATCTCCGAAGAAACATAACCTAGAGAAGGCCACTTTCTTGAAAATGACAAAGGATTAGTTTTGATCTTGATACAAATGGCACGCTTTCACAAAAACAAAGCTAAAGCATATGTTCCTATTCTACCAGTCAGTTTGGAATGCCTGTACATGGGGAATTCAAAAATAGCCATTGCTGCAATGCCAATGACACCAAGATAACAATATTAGTAATAGGTCTCCACCAACTACACATGATTTAGAACTCAAATATCAGCTCTAAATATGTTTTAGAAGTTTAGCCATTTTCCAAATTTCAGCTGGTGAGTTTTGAAAATGCAAAACTTTTCATCTGGAATACACTTTCCAATTTCGATACACAGATTTTAATTCAACCAAGCAAAAGCTGCTAATTTAGTAGTTGGCCTGCGCACAGGAGAGCTACTTAAAAGTAGCTGGAGGGAGGCCCAGTTTAAAGTGATAACTGATCTTACGCCTCTCCGGAATCAATATTAAGGAACTTTGCATCATCAGCCCCCCACTAATCTAGCAGCCGATTTTGCAACTGTTGAAATATAATTTTCCAAAAAACAGCTTTGGAGGTTTTTCACTGTTAGGGCATGTAAACCATTAAATATAAATATGCCCTACTTTTTAAATGCAGTGCACGCTGCCCTATGGACATTTAGGGCCACATGTATCATGCATTTTACTGGTCACAAAAGGCCCAAATAACAGAATGGAGCTGTTTGCGACCGGTAAAATGCATTTTGGTATGTATGAATTCCAATTTGTGATTCGATAATATATTACCGTTTTCTAATTCTGATTCACAGCGGTATGTAGGAATGTTTTGTGAGTGAAATGCAGTTGCAAAACATTCCCAACGGACCGCTGCCTGCTCTTTAAAAATGAAAAGAGAACTTTCCATTTCTCTTTTTTTAACGTAACCCTTTTTTCCTTTAGGAACACGGTCTGCATTTAAAAAAAATTATTGCTTTATTTAAAAGCAGTCAAAGACATAGTGGCCTGCTGATGCCAGCAGGCCACCATCCCTGTGATTTTAGTGATTCCTAATGGGTCGCAATTTGCGACCTGCCTCATCAATATTAATGAGGTAGCTCACTATGTGACCCATTAGGAAATCCTAAATGAAACTCATAGAGCTTTATACATTCAAAGAGTGATCATCTAATTGCGATCCACAGGGAATCACAATTAGGTAATCTCTATTTGAAATTATGATAAACGTGTCCCTGGGGCCTACATTGGGGTGACTCATAAGTATTGCTTTTCTGCTTGTTGCCCTGCTGTCTGCTGCTCCCTGACTCTGTTGAAAGAGAGCTGGGCACTGCCTTCTGCCAAAGTGATCTCCTAGGGCTTGCCCCTATTCCTGAAGTTTCAGGGTCATCAAAGACTTTTTTGTCCTACTACTGCTGTGGGACTCTGCAAATTCGGGAGTCCGGCAGCTGAACTATGACAAAGAGCAGAGCTGGCCAGATCGCCAACCTTGTTTTGTGAAATGACAAGCGCCTTGCCTAGTTACAGGTCAAGTGCTTTTGCTTGGCTCAGGATCAGAACCTCTCCTCAGTTTCACGCTGCAACATTCTGAACCTGTGTGGGCTGATCACCGACTTTTTCAGAGATTGCAGCAGTGCCTCTTTAGCATTGTGTTGCCTATGAGACCAGGGGTGTGCCTGTAACACGGGTCCATGAGGACCCTCAGTCTGTCTCCGCCCCCAAGATCAACGGCAGTGTGCACCTGCATCAGCACTGTCCAAGGCTTGCCATTTTCAGCAATCCCTTCCTGCACGGTACTGTGAATTATTGGGCCTGTGGGAAATGTGTAACCGGCTGGCGCTCCTTCACAGGCAGTTCTAGCTATTTCAGCAGTTTCTGTCTTAGTGGCCCTCATAACACTGTGCCTACTCCCTAATTCCTTGAGGGTATTCTTTGATCAAGCTAATGGGCGGCAACTTCTCTGGAGGACCACAGATTAGATTTTGTCACTTCTCACCGATTCAGTGTGACTGCCTATAATCAGTAGAGTATGCAGAATGTGTTGAGCACTGTTTAACATGTAAACTCTAACAAGTCACGACTTGAAAAGTATTACTTGCATTTTTATTGTTTTGGTCTTGGTTTGTTGACAATACAATAACCTTTTTTTATAAACTTTTGTGGAGTCTTTTTGTGGCATATTCATTGTGTTACTGTGTGTGTTGCACAAATAATTTACACATTGCCTCTTTAGATTAGCCCAGAGTTCTCTAACGAGTAGTTCGTGAGCTGCTATTAGCTTACCAGTCGCTCTCCTTTGTAAAGCATCCTAAATTAGAAGCTTTTGTTTGGTTGAAATAATATATATATTCCAAAATTGAAAAGGGTTTATTGGGGATAAACATGTTTGCATTTTCAGAACTCATAAGCTGATGTTTAGAGAAACATGGTTGAATTTCCAAAATATATTTAAAAAAGGTATTTGAATGACATGAAATGAATGTAAAATCATCTGGTGTTGGGGGACCTAATATTAATTTTATGAACTTGGTGCCGGGAGCATTGTGACTATTGCGGTTATGTATTGCCCTTGTAGAGGCATGACCCGTTGAAAAAGCATTTTTTATATTACTGCTGTCAAATGAGCCTTATGTACTGACTCGAATACTGCTGGTAATCTTGCATATGGTGGCCACTAATGTATTCCTGGCTGAAGCCATCACTATTATGTTAGAAATAGGATTTCTGGTTGGCAAAGGCTTGCGCCAAAGCCAGGCAGAAACCACCACTCTAGTCAGGGCAAGGAAGTCACCTGCCAAAGATAACCCCTGCTAACCCGCTTGGTAGCTTGGCACGAGCAGTCAGGCTTATCCCGGGGGCAATGTGTAAAGCATTTGCGCACGCACCCACCAGCAATAACATCCCAGGCCCCCCACAAAAGAAACTCCACACAAGGTTATACCAAAAATAGCCTTGGTATTATCACAACACATCAGAATAATATTCACAGGATGTACATTGTGCCAACTGGCACGGGCAATATTTACAAGGGATTATGTACACCTGACAGGGCCACATGGATCACTGTCAGCATCAGCAATTGGTAAAGGAATAGTACATTAGATAAATTTGTGAAAGTAAGATAGGCCATAAAACGTACAACCAATAAACACTGATAATCACTCCACTTGCAACAGTCTGTGCCATGAAACCCATCATACACAGTATCCCACCAGTCTAACTACATTAGACCCTCACCACCTAAGTAAAACCTTACACTAGGGGCTTAAATCACACAGGAAAGTACAATCTCCCTAACATACCTAAACAGGTAAAACAACCTCCTATGCATAAGCCATGTCTAGAGGTATCAGAACACAGGGTGCACAAAACATACTACACACAGTACATTTTCCTAACACCAAAAGCATTAGCACATAAATCACATTTAGCACATAACTCACATCAAGGTCCAGGTTGCGCCACTGTGCCAAAACCTAACCGTAGCAGCTGCCCACTACTTGCTGGGCAGCTGAGGACAAGAACAGGGCCTAAACGCTGCAGCTGACACGAAGTGTTGCGCAGCTGTGGAAGGCCAAAGTAGGGGCGAAGGAGTGTGACTCACTCATGAGTCCAAAGACATGTCCCTAGAAAGAAAACCTAAACGGTGCAGCTGCCTACTACTTGCTGGGCAGCTGTGAATCAAAACTGCGGCCTGGGCCCTCTTTGGCCCTTAGGAACAAAAACTGCGCCACAGGTTTGGAGCCCTCTAGGCTCTTAGAACAAATAAGGTGCAGGTTGGAACCCTCTAGGCTCTGACAACCAACGTGCCCACCGGTGGAGCCATCTAGGCTCTCAAGGGAATAATGTGCCAAACGGGTGAGCCACACGGGGCTCAGTGACTAAATCAACTGCCTCTGGGAGCCATCTGGCTCCAGAAACAACTATGGCCTCGTTGGAGCCCTCGGGCTCAGGAAATGACCAGTACAATGTGGGAGCGGCCCACTGCCATCCGGGGCCACCCTACATGCCCCCTGCCACTGTGCAAACTGTTGGAGCGGCCCACTGCCATCGGGGCCGCTGTGAATGCTGCCTAACTACTGGGCCTTTAAACCGGCACCACTACTTAGCCGCCCGGAGCCCCCCCTGCCTGCTCTCACTCGCTGGGCTTCTCCGCTGCCTCCTCTCCGTGCGGACGTTCCAGTGGGGGCAGGCCGGGGGATTTCTCTCCTCCTCTCGGGGACTCCTGCTCTCCACTGGACCACCGGGGCTCCAAACAGCTCACAGGAGCCCCAGGCAGCATGCAGCCTTTTTTCACAGCCGGCTTCTTCCTTTCAGCGGCGGCGGGCACGGGACTTTCTCTCCTGGCCCCGCCCCCGTCCCAGGCAAGGTTTGCCTGACTTCTGGGGCTGCAGCGGTTGATTTCTTTCATTCGGGCAGCATGAGGGGTAGGCTCCATCGTGATTCAAAATAAATGGCGGGGTGGGCACCCGCTCAGCTCCAATAAACGAGGTGGGCACACATATAAAGTTATAATGATGAATCGGCCACAATGCAGGGTGGGCACCTGCAATAACTGGACAAAATGGGGGAATCCCTACGCCGGGATTCCCTCGGTGGCGATTGCTGCCCGGAGAGGAGGGACCGAAGCGCTCCCCATCAGCTGGGCACGTTTAGCAAAGGCAAAATAAAGCACTCCTCAGGCGCTGGGGGCCCAGGAATCACCAAAAGGCCCCAGAAATGACCCCCCCAGCAAGGAGGGTCCCAGCAACAAAGTCCTCATAAGTTAAGAGGGCAGGAGGGTCCCAGAAAGAAGTCCTCCAGCATCCAGGGCATCCAGGGGCTGGGCAGGACCCAGGGAGGCAAGCCTACCCCTGGGCCCCAGCATCAGCACGCCCCTGGTAGATTCAAGTATCAGGACAAGAACATTTAACATGAGGTCACAGCCTGTTTTTATACACAGAAATTCTTTGTCTCCAAAGGTGCAGGGAAGGGGCGAACCAGATGCAACTGGTTCTTGAGCACTTTGTTTTGCTCAGCCCCTCTCTCTATTCACAGGACAGGCTAGGGACATCATATGCACCACAGGGGGCGGAGCCAGCATTGTGGAGGGAAAGCCCAGCCCTATTCAGGTCCCAGGTGCACTCCTCCCTCCCATCAACATGCAGACCAATCCTGACTCCTGGAGCCAGGCACACCAGCCAGCTCCAGCCAATCACAAGCTAGAAAGTGCAGGGATTAACAGGAGGGCACCATAGGTGTACCCTGGACCTCCAACAGGAGGCTTTGCACCAAAGGGGGCCCTGCTGGGGGGCCCCAAACAAGGTTTCTGACATGGTTTCCATGTCGGACAGGCCGGCATGGAAACCATGAAGGAAACCATGAGTGTAATCTCAAGGGTGGAGAGACCCACCATTGAGATTACTTGCTGGCTTCCGACTGGCGGATGGCTCTCCAAGCCCATCGGAAACCAGCTGGAATGACCGTCCGGTTTACTTTCTGACCACCTCCAACATAATGAAGCAGTCAGAAAGTAAACCGAGTGGACCATTATGATGCTCCCTAAAGACTCTGACCTAAGGTTGGAGCCTTTATGGTCCGTATAGTAATCAGCTCCTTAGTGTGTATCTTACTTAGGCTGACTAGAGTGGTTGTTCCTGTCTGGCCTGGGTGGATACATCCGCCAACCAGGAATCCCATTTCCAACATTTCTTTTTTAAACAGTGGACAAACACACCTCTGAGTTCTCATGGAAAGGTCAGCTACCCAGGATTTCCATGAATATTTTGAATATGAATATGACCAAGGCATGCCATACCCTGTGTGACTTTCCGAGATACCAGCAGGCTTTTCTGGCCTCACAAGGTACCTGGTGATGTAGTACACAGGATAATAGTGCTCCACCAGAGCTACCGATTGAGGCCTGATTAATATGCCCTTTACCGTTTAGATCTAATCTCTCTATAAATCATGTAGCAAAACTACCACTGGAACACTGGGGGGTTAGTTTAACTGAGCTAATCGATAAATTATAGCCTAATCAGTAAATATAATTTGTTCATGTTGCTTGTTTTTACAGGGAATCATTTTAAAATATGTTTAACACTGTTAGCTAGTCTTTGATCTTTCTATTGTAAGCTCTTCATTTCTTGCACGTTGCTCTCCCGTATATCAGGGCCCTTCATTGTGTTGATTGAGTAGAGAGAGCCAGGCTTGGTGGAAGCTGGATGGGACCTTGGCGGACACCATTTTGAGTGGTTGAGGTTCTAGTTTTCTAGTTTCTCCCCACCACTCGTATCTCCGGACCCTGGCATAGTTATTTAAGCCAGGCCCTGATGCGGGTGTGCAGCCTAGCAGGGTTCAGACGATCATAACCATATACTGTGGGTTAGTTGAACTGAGCCAATTGATAACATATAGCCTAATCAGTAAATAGAAGTATCATTTGTACGTTACTAGTTTTTACAGGAAACCGTTTTTAAATATGTTTAACACTGTTAGCTAGTCTTTTACCTTTTTTATTGTGAGCTCTTTATTTCTCGCAGGCTGTTCTCCGGTCCACCGGGGTCCTTCCTTTTGCCAATTGAGGGGAGAGAGCTGGGCTTGGTAGAAGCTGGTTGGGACTTCGGCGTGCGCTATTTTGAGTGGTTGACGTTCTAGAAGACCCCCACCACTTGTGTCTCTGGAACCTGGCATAGTTATTTAAATCAGGCCCTGACACGGATGCACAGCGGGCATGCCGCTGGAATACCGAATGCAATTAGGCGTGGACGGGTGCAGACGGGTTTGCCTTTGGCATGCTTTCTGTGTGTCAGCAGCGTGCCCGCCAGGGAGGCTCCATCTTTCAATCAATCTCTGATGGTAAGGCATGCTACTCTTAATCTCCTCTAGGGCTGAGCTCCTAGAGACAGAAAGTCTCCTCGCTAGTACAGCATGCAAGGAGAAGCTGCGGGGAGGGACCCTGTTTAGGTGAGAGTTGCAAGTCGTACCCTGCTACTACCTCTTTAACAAGCATGCAGACGATTCTGGGCCCCTCACATTCCTATCCCATGCCTAAACCTCCACGGGCCAAAGGTTAGAACCTTCAATTCAACTAGAGACATGAGAATAAACAGCTATCTCACAACATTTAGGGCCTCTTTCTTAATAGTCGCTCCACCCCTAAGCATGCCTTAGAACTCTGGGATCCCCTAGAGACAACTAACCCTGACATTTGCTTTATTACAGAAACCTAGCTGCATATGTATGCCTCCCCTTCTCTTGGTATTGCATTTCCTGAAGCCTATAAATGTCACAAGACATGATAGGCAGCAAAAAAGGAGGAGGAATAGCCTTTGCAACCTGCACCCTTCTAAAAATTAAACTTTTGGAATCAGTCTCCACTCCTAAATTAGAGATGATGATATTCAGTTTTGAGACAGCCCCAAAGATAAATTGGACTGGGGCGCTGGTCTATAGCCCACCGTGCAACAAAAAAGATTTTAGTACACTGCTCATGGAATGGTTCACCCCCCATGCCCTACAAACAAAGAATTTTTTATTTTGTAGGATATTTCAACTATCATTTTGATACCCAGTCAGATCCAGATTCCAACCACCTGTTAGCTGCTATGGAATCTCCTGGTCTCCACCACAAAGTATTTAGTCCTACACATATTGCAGGGCATACACTTGGTGCCATTTTTATCAACACCCTGTACATATCAGTTGTTCCACTTATGGCCCTGACATGGACGGACCATCTACCCTTAATGTTTGCCCTTAACACCCCTAAACATACCAGAACACCTTCTATTGTGTGGAAACTCAAGAAATTGGAGGCATCCCGGCATTCGAACCACCAGGTATTAATGTTTTTGAGGATTGTGAGCCTGCACTAATAGCATTGGAGGACTCACTTTCTAATGCCTTTGACATCATTGCTCCCATGAAATTATGGAAAAACCCAGACTAAAATTCATGCAGCTCCTTGGTATACTGAAATTGGAAAAATTGTCTTTCAGAAAGTGGGAAAGAAAATGGAGGAAATCTAAATTGGAAGAAGATAAATGTATCTTTAAAATTGCTGGCAGGACATATCTAAAACATTGTAACACTGCTAGAAGGGCACATCTAGGAAGTAGAATCAAAGCTGCACAGAAATCCTCTAAAGAACTTTTTAAAATTCTTAAAGAATTCACGAACCCTACTGTGGACAGCTCGCCCACCCTTCTTGCCAAACGTTCTGTGATAATCTTGCAGATTCTTTTGAATTGAAGATTAACATGATCTATAACACATTTCAGAACAAGAATACAGAGTTACATCTGATATCACTGTAGCTCAGTCAGAGCACACTTGCCCTACTCTAGAACTTTTTAATTCAGTTACTTCTGACCAGGTGCAGGCCAGGCTAAATAGGATCAAAGCAGGTTACCCTTTGAATCTGGCCCTGCCACACATCATTACCTCCTTGGCCCCAGTCCTAATAGCCGATATCACAGATATCTGTAACCTCTCCCTAAAGACTGCCACACTTCCACATAAATGGAAGACAGCACAAATTAGACCTATCCTTAAAACACCTATGGCCGATCCTATGGATATGCGGAACTACAGACCCATTTCATTACTTTCCTTTTTTTTCAAACATTTTAGTCTGTAGTGAATGACCAACTGAAACACAACCTAGAGTCTAATAAACTATTGGACCGCTCTCAGTCGGTTTTCTGTGCTTCTCATAGCACGGAATCTGCTCTAATCGAAGTCACAGATACCATCAAGCTAGCACTAGACAAAGGGACTACAGACATGTTGATGCTCCTTGACCTATCAGCAGATCTTTGTGCAAATATTCAGGGAATGTGGTATCTGAGGAAATGCACTAAAATGGTTGGAACATTTCCTATCAGAAAGAACACATGTAGTGCAGCTGGACTCTTTCACCTCAAAGTCTTTAACCCTAGACAAAGGAGTACCTCAGGGTTCGATTGTTAGTCCCACCCTTTTTAACATTTATGTATCCTTCCTGGCTAGGTTGATTAGATCATGTGGTTTTGATACCATCTCTTATGCGGATGACACGCAATTGATAATCACCATGGACACTGATCCTCTGATAACCAAGGCAAAATTCAAAAATTGCATGTTAAAGATTGCGGCTTGGATGAAAGCAAACTTCCTCCAACTCAACACAAACAAAACTGAGATTCTCCTGTTTGGGAAAGCTCATGCAGAATGGTCTTTTGATTGGTGCCCCCCAGAATTGGGGCACCCTCCGATTCCCAAAAAATGCACAAAAAATCTAGGCAACCTTTAAGATTATGACTTATCCTCCGCACCCTCCGATTCCCAAAAAAATGCACAAAAAATCTAGGCAACCTATTAGATGATAGCTTATCCATGGAGGATCATGTTAAAGCATAGCAGGTATATGTTTTGGTATGATACGCATACTAAAGAAAGTATTTCTTTGGATTCCCCTTCCTGCCAGAAAAACCTTGAGTATGGTAACCTCTCAATAATGATCAGTATGACTGAAGGCCTCTTTTGGAGGCTCCAGGTGGAGCAAAACTAAGCAGCTCGTCTTGCCTTTAACCTACCTTCATGACCACCATCTGAATCTCTATTGCACCAGCTCCACTGACTGCCTATAAAAAAGTGCTCATTTCAAGTTCTTATATCTGGTTTTTAATACCTTGCAGGGAAGGGGTCCAGACTATCTAAAAAAAAAAATTCCGCTATATATTCCCACCCGGCAGATTTAGCGTACAGTTACTTCGTGCCCCAAAGGTGATAATAAAATCAGACTGGGTGGTTGTGCTTTTTCCTTTCTGGCACCCCTCCACTGGAATAAGTTGCCATTTTTCATTTGCAACTGTTCAAACCAAATTCAGTTAAGAAAACTTCTTAAAACTTTCCTGTTCAACCTCTAACCGGACAGTGCTTGGCTAATGATTGACTGTTTCTGCTGCGCCGAGAGATCCCCCTGGGGATGATACTTTGCGCTTAGTAAATGGTAAATAATAATATTAGTAATAGAGTTCCATAATTTTCTGAAATTGAAGAGTGCAATTGGGTAAATGCCCGTCCCCACTCGCCTAATATTCCTGGGATGCTTGATAATTTTAGAAAGATTGGTCACTCTGCATTACATATTACCTTTTGGGATGTCTGAAAAAGAAATAGCCCACATATATTCAACTACACATATTGCCTCCTTTACTAATGCAACATGAAGAAAAATGTGGCAATCCCCATTATTGGCAATAATTACCCCAGCCTTTGCTTAAACCAGGATAACCCATAAAAACAATTGGACACCTGCCAGGCTTTACATATTAAGCCTATCCCAGATGGACATTTGTTGGAAGTGCAGGGAGGAAGTGGGTTTTTTGGAATTCATGTTCCTTACCTTTTTGGGGTAGAATACATTCACTGATTCTATCTTGGAAAAACTGTTCAAGATTGACTTTGGACAATTGGCTTGGGAATCTCCATGAATCCTTCCCCCATTGTCCCTCCCTGCACAGGAGTCATTACGAGTGGACCCACTGCTATCAGTTGAAGGCCTGCGTAGGGTTTAAAAGAGAGCAGGACACTGGCGCTCTTGCAGTCAAACAAGTGGTTAGGGAGTAGGTTATATTATGCAGATTTTAAAGGTAATAGTAGTATTAGGGTATTAGAATTAGGGTATTAGAGGAATACCCTAATCCTCTGTAAGAGCCAAAGATGAGAAACCTTGACACTGGAAAAACATATAACAAGTACTGGGCACACGTTTAGAGATAAACAGAATTGATACTGAGAGATTTACATAAAAACAAGTCAAAACCGGTGGTGTAATAAACACGATGTTTATGTGGATGTATTCTTCAGAACATACAACGCCAGCTGACACGTTTTTAGTCAACAGGGGGAAAACCTGCGACTCTTCAGGGCTGAAAAGGCGTGATGAGCGGATCTAGTTACCGGTGATAGTTCCAACCCGGTCGACGGGTATTCAAAAGAGCCGTAGGTATGGCACGAATGGATGAAGGAAAATACACAGGCGGGTACGTCTGTGTGGCCAAGACCTTGTAGTACCGGGTCTGGGTGGTGCTCGTCTCGTCTCTGTGAGTAGGAGCTACTGCTATCAGTTGGTTCCAAGGTGGTGATAATGGAATGGAAATCAACTTCTGCGATCTCCTTCAAAATGTGGTGGAACATGTTATTTACCATAAGAAGTGTGAACAATATAATGTACATGATGGTACACACTGCATCCACTGCTAGACATTTATGGGATTCTTTTGGCTTATACTTTCAAAAATACAAACCACCATAGGTAATACTATTTTGTACATGTTGAAAAGTGCGTTCACTGCTCATTTGTTGGACACCCTAAGGTGGACAAAAGTGTAGGGGTCATCTGGCTATAGGTCTCTGACAGACTCGATACAATCGCAAAGTCTAATCACCCCTTTCTGAGTCTCTTTTCTTCTCTCCCCTTCCCCTTGTCTTTCTTCTTTTTCTTGGTTTGGGGTATCAGTTGAGTCTATCCCTCCGGGGGCACACGCTCACCTTCATTCTACTATCAATAATTTTGAACTACAAGATTACTGTTGTTCCCTTGAATACCACTCTCATGATTTCCCCTTCCGAAGTGTATTGTATATTCTTGCTTTTGTTCTGATATAAAAATCAATAAAATAAGATTAAAAAAAAATCAAAGATCTTGAGAGCTGTGTTTTTGATGCCCCTAACAAGTTCTTTGGGCTTGAGAATCTGTTTAAAAGGAAGGTCAGTTCCCACATCATAGTTCTCTGTGGCGAGTTTAATACCAGACCTCACGGGATGGACTCAGGGCTGTGCAGGCAGGAGACAGTGTGGGACCTTCTAAATCTTTAGGTCAGGCAGGTCAGTAATACCACCCCTGATTATACAAATACAGAGGATGGCGCGAGCGCGCTCTTTAAAGTCCTCCTGAGGCTTGAGCCGGGAGTTGACATATATAACAGTACTTGCCTTTGTTTTTATTTGATTTTAACGGCTTCGTTTTATAATGTTAAAACTGTAAACGGTGGCATTTGCAAATTTGTACTGAATTTGCTATGTTTGTACATTTTACACCTTGACTGCTCTTTACTCCCGGAGTCCACTGTTTAAACACGGGGCCACCATCTTGGGAGGAGGCAGGTCAGTGGGCTAGTCTTTCCGCCCCTGATTATACAAATACGGAGGCTGGCGCGAGTGCGCGCGCCAAAGTCCTCCGGAGGCTTGAGCTGGGAGATGAAATATATAACGGTACTTGCTAAGATTGCCTTTGTTTTTATTTGCTTTTAACAGCTTCATTTTAAAATGTAAAGCTGTAAAACTGTAAACAGCGACATTTGCACATTTGTACTGAATTTGCAATATTTGCACATTTTACACCTTGACTGCTATTTACTCCTAAAGGTCCGCTGTTTAAACGCAGGACCGCCATCTTGGGAGGAGGCAAGTCAGTTGGCTAGTCTTTGCGCCCCTGATTATACAAATACTGAGGCTGGCGTGAGCATGCTCTCCGAAGTCCTCCTGAGGCTTGAGCCGGAAGTTAACATATATAACGGTACTTCCTAAGTTTGCCTTTGTTTTTATTTGATTTTAACAGATTTGTTTTAAAATGTTAAAGCTGTAAAACTATAAACGGCGATATTTGCACATTTGTACTGAATTTGCGATATTTCTACTTTTTACACCTTGACTGCTCTTTACTCCGGGGTCCGCTGTTTAAACGCAGGACCGCCATCTTGGGAGGCGGCAGGTCAGTGGGCTAGTCTTTCCGCCCCTGAATATACAAATACTAAGGCTGACGCGAGCGCCGCTTGCGTGCCAAAGGCGCGCCTCAGGCCAGGCCATCTGTGCCCATCCACGCTCGGCCCACGCTCAGCGCCAGTCCACCTGCTCAGTTGGGCTCAGGGAAACCTAGCTCAACAGTCTATTCAAGTGGAACACTACACAGCCTCAACACCAACAAACACACCAGGAATTCATGTCTCCAGCCCGGTAATTGTCTTCCACACACCCAGCTGACATGCCTGGGTTGTGGAACTAAGTTATGGAAACAGAGGTTCCTAGCTTATTCAGAATCATCACAATGCAGTATAGAACACAATAGGCTACTATACGTTAAAGTCTCCTTGCCCAGCCGGACAAGGAATTTATTTATCAACCAATGTCAAATATAAACACAGTATGTTTCTACACAAGTAGCGTGGCACAAGCCTGTGCCGTACTAAGAGAGAAAGTAGGTAGAAAAGAGTGAAAGGGGTGTTTTCAGGCAAGAAAAGGAGCAAGGCAGGGCACTGTAAGCAATAGAGGATAGTGACAGTGTCGCCTGGAGTGGAACATACAAAATCACATTTGAAATATTACATGTATGCGCACTCGTGGGTGTCGACGTTTCGATCCCTTTGCTCAATTACATAACGGGGATCATCATCAGGACTTAAAAATAGAATTGCCGGAATGTAACAAAGCCTGTTGGAGAAGCAGAGAAAATAAACAGCGGTCATCGCATGCCTTTCATCTTAATGACAAAATCCGGAATCGCAGTGTGTGACAGGTGTGGGGTGAAAGTGCTAGCTTTAAGATCAAAGTACAATCTTTAATAAACAGTAATCCTCGGAATCGCAGTGAAATCAGTGTGAGAAAACCTAAGGATTGTGCAGGACAAGTGACTGAACTTGATTGTGCCGGACGTGTGGATGGGGAATGCTCAGGGCTCAGTGAGTTGGTGATTGAGCCGAGCACCGTACATCTATATTTGTTCAAGGATCTGTATCCCAGTGGTTCAATAACGCTAGAGAATCTACATGGGACATACCTCTGATTGAGAGGTTGGGTTGTTGGGTAAGACGTCTGGGCTGGTTTTCAGTGGAACATACGAGGAGGGCCTTCTTTGAATAACCGAGCAGAAGCACAAGTAGTGCTGGATATATTCTCATGTATCCCATGGCGACATTAAGCCGAACTGTGGGAACAAGGAAGAACTGGTAAATGTGGGCCAAAATGACGTAAGAACAAGGGTGGTGGAGAGATTGTGTGAAATGCATACCCATTAATTGCTATGTTTTCACTCCTGTTAGAATTCAAGAGGACTTTGGAGGGAAGATATCCTGGTTCTTTCAATTGCGCCTGGTTTGGCGGGCTGGAAAGAAATAATTAAAGTTACAGAAATTGGGATTGAACTTTAAGTTACTCGGTCGAGTGGCTCGGGTCGGGAAACCTAATTACTTATGTATGTTAAGCTTACCTTAAGTAACGGTATTCAGTTGGTTGAGTGGGGCTCGATGGCCGTCCACTCGTTGCACGACCGATGTCGGAATGGGACGCTGAAAATAAATAGTGTATTTCATTAGGCGTCTCATGTCGGAACCATGATGGGATAGGGCGAAGGGGGTTTCTTGGTTTGGTCAAGCCCCTGGCTGGGAACTACTTACCGAGTCAGATTGGAGCTCGCGTCTGCCCAGGATACTCGGTCTCGATGCCGGTTCCTTGTGGAGAGCGGGGGAGTATTACTTATAGTCTGGCAGTCCGGTCACGTGCTGGTGAAACCGAGCGCCATCTTGGAATGGTTATGGGGTTATGGGCGCCATCTTAAGGTGTTGAGATGGCCTAGGGTTTCATTAATGACTGTAATGAATGACCCTCTTTTTGAATTTGCCTCAAGTTAAAGGTGGCATCATTTGACGGGATGTAACGGCAACTGGACAGGGGGAGGGGAGTGCAAGTATACCGATATCATCAGTGTGGGTGACCACATGCTTGTGCTAGAAAACTGTGACACATATTTCTATTTAGTGAAATCTAAAAACATCGTTACTCCAGATTGCTAGGTCGCACAACTTTGTCTATTTGGCAGATGTACAGTTTGTCTTAAGTCATATCTGCGGCATCGTTCTTTCACAGGAGTGTGGTCCAGTCTTCACTTCGGTTCAGTCCTGTGTGGATGGTGTTGAATTGTATGATTGATTTAAGTTCTTCACGATTCAGAAGTTGTTGCAGATTACCACCTCTCGGTGGTAGTTTCACGGATTTCAAAATTGTCCATTTCATATCATCTGCCGTGTGTTTCATAGATGCAAAATGTTTACAACTGTTGCAATTTGTTAAATCTTTCATTATTGTGACTGAAAGTGCGACCCTCCAGTGTTAAATCACACACAATACATTGCCCACATTTCATATGTCCTATTAAAGGTGGTAAACCTCAATTGGATTCAATTGTGTTGTTTGGGGGAGGCGCGGGCAAAGCTGCCCGGACAAGATGGTCTTTTATGTTTTTGCTCTTTTTAAATGCAAACAGTGGTTTGTCCAAATTTAGTTGGCCAGCATTTATAGTTGGCCAGTACTGCAGGATTGTTCTGCAGATTTTGTTCGAGATTGGAGAAAAAGTGGTAACACAGGCAATTCTCTCAGTCCTCTCCCTAGTCTTTGGTTCTAGTAGGACTTCTCGGGGACAATATCATGCTCTTTTGAAAGCGTTCCTGACTAATCTGTTTGGGTATCCACGGGCTTTGAGTTTTGATGACAAGATATTTGCCTCTCTAAAGTAGTCAGGTTTTGATGAACAGTTACGCCTGATGCGAAGGAAATGGGAATACGGGAGTGAATCTTTAAGGGTTCTTGGGTGATTACTGTCATATCTGAGCAAGGTATTGCGTTCGGTTGGTTTCCTGTCGAGTCTGGTCAACAGTTTGCCTTCCTCATGATACATTGTTCAGTTCAGGAAGGGTATCTCTGTTTTAAGATGGGAAAGAGTAAACTGTAGGTCATCACAGTTATTGTTCAGCCAGTGCAAGAAAGACTCCAGAGTTTTTTCATCAGAGTTCCAAATCAAAAAAAATATCATCCATATAACGTCGCCAGATGGCAATGCCAGATTGGAACGGATTCGCATCCGATACGATCGTGCCAGTCTCGAGCGCATCCATAAACAATATTGCCAAGTGGGGGGCAAAAATCGCCCCCATCGATGTGCCCTTTATCTGCTGGTAGAACACCCCATTGAAGACAAAAAAGTTTCTTGTAAGACACAATTCAAGTAGTTGTAGTATGAAGAGTGTCGGTACTCTATGGGGTCTGGGTCTAGAGTCTAAGATTTTCTGAATGACAAGTAGAGCCGCTCCTTGAGGGATATTAGTATAGAGCGACTCTACATCCAGGGTACAAAGTGTTTGAAAAACCGGGTCATAGGGTTAATGTTCGACTAGGTTTATCATTTCCATGCTGTCACGAACATAACAGCACGTTGATGGCACAAAATCTTTGATGAAAAAATCCACATAGGAACCCAGCGGCTCCAAAATTGAGCCACAGGCTGACACTATGGGTCTTCCTGGGGGATTCTCAATGTTTTTATGAATTTTTGGGAGGGTATAAATTACCTGGAGGCGCTGGCATTTGACATTAAGGAAGTTATATTCTTTCTTGTTGAGGAAGCCTTTATCTCGAGCATCTGAGGTCAGTTTTTTAATTAAGGCTTGGATTTCGCTTGTTGGATTGCGACCAAGTCTTGAGTAGTGTAATCTGTTATTCAATTGGCGGTTAATTTCATCCTTCAAGAGTCAATATTCTGCAGAATGATTCCATCCCCCTTATCTGCACTTTTGATAATCACATCAGTGTTGGATTTAAGTGTACTGATTGCCTCTTTCTCACGTTTGGGGATGTTATGCGGGATGAATAACTTTTTCTTTTCCAATGCCTCAAGATCTTTGAGAACCAATTTCTCAAAAGTCACGATCTCAGAAGGGATCACACTGGCCGTTGGTAGGAAGTTGGACGGAGGACTGAAGGGTGTGTTGCGATTAGATTCAGGTGGGGGGTGCAACTGAAAGAAAGCCTTCAGACGAATAAGTCTGAAGAATCTGAGTAATTCAGTCTGCAGTTCCATAAAATTTGGGCGAATGGTGGGGACAAAGGACAATCCCTTCTTTAAGAGTTCTAACTCAGAGTGTTGTAAAGTGTGATTTGAAAGATTAAAGATTGGTATTATCTCAGGGGTTTGAAATATTACATGTATGCGCGCTCATGGGTGTCGACGTTTCGATCCCTTTGCTCAATTACATAACGGGGATCATCATCAGGACTTAAAAATAGAATTGCCTGAATGTAACAAAGCCTGTTGGAGAAGCAGAGAAAATAAACAGGAAAAGAATTTTTAGATAATTAAAATTTAATCGGAGGGCGGTCATCGCATGCCTTTCATCTTAATGACAAAATCCGGAATCGCAGTGTGTGACAGGTGTGGGGTGAAAGTGCTAGCTTTAAGATCAAAGTACAATCTTTAATAAACAGTAATCCTCGGAATCGCAGTGAAATCAGTGCGAGAAAACCTAAGGATTGTGCAGGACAAGTGACTGAACTTGATTGTGCCGGACGTGTGGATGGGGAATGCTCAGGGCTCAGTGAGTTGGTGATTGAGCCGAGCACCGTACATCTATATTTGTTCAAGGATCTGTATCCCAGTGGTTCAATAAAGCTAGAGAATCTACATGGGACATACCTCTAATTGAGAGGTTGGGTTGTTGGGTAAGACGTCTGGGCTGGTTTTCAGTGGAACATATGGGGAGGGCGTTCTTTGAATAACCGAGCAGAAGCACAAGTAGTGCTGGATATATTCTCATGTATCCCGTGGCGACATTAAGCCGAACTGTGAGAACAAGGAAGAACTGGTAAATGTGGAACAAAATGACGTAGGAACAAGGGTGGTGGAGAGATTGTGTGAAATGCATACCCATTAATTGCTATGTTTTCACTCCTGTTAGAATTCAAGAGGACTTTGGAGGGCAAAAACATAAAAGACCATCTTGTCCGGGCAGCTTTGCCCGCGCCTCCCCCAAACAACACAATTGAATCCAATTGGGGTTTACCACCTTTAATAGGACATGTGAAATGTGGGCAATGTATTGTGTGTGATTTAACACTGGAGGGTCGCACTTTCAGTCACAATAATGTCACAATTGATATGAAAGATTTAACAAATTGCAACAGTTGTAATGTAATTTATGCGGTTTTATGCCCATGCCCTAAAATGTATGTGGGGTAAACTACACAAAAGGTGAAGATACGTATAAGCCAGCATCGGAGCCGCATAAGATGTGGAACTCCCAATGCCCCTCTCGTGAAACATTTTGCATCTATGAAACACACGGCAGATGATATGAAATGGACAATTTTGAAATCCGTGAAACTACCACCAAGAGGTGGTAATCTGCAACAACTTCTGAATCGTGAAGAACTTAAATCAATCATACAATTCAACACCATCCACACAGGACTGAACCGAAGTGAAGACTGGACCACACTCCTGTGAAAGAACGATGCCGCAGATATGACTTAAGACAAACTGTACATCTGCCAAATAGACAAAGTTGTGCGACCCAGCAATCTGGAGTAACAATGTTTTTAGATTTCACTAAATAGAAATATGTGTCACAGTTTTCTAGCACAAGCATGTGGTCACCCACACTGATGATATCGGTATACTTGCACTCCCCTCCCCCTGTCCAGTTAGCCGTTATATCCCGTCAAATAATGCCACCTTTAACTTGAGGCAAATTCAAAAAGAGGGTCATTCATTAAACTCATTAATGAAACCCTAGGCCATCTCAACACCTTAAGATGGCGCCCATAACCCCATAACCATTCCAAGATGGCGCTCGGTTTCACCAGCACGTGACCGGACTGCCAGACTATAAGTAATACTCCCCCGCTCTCCACAAGGAACCGGCATCGAGACAGAGTATCCTGGGCAGACACGAGCTCCAATCTGACTCGGTAAGTAGTTCCCAGCCAGGGGCTTGACCAAACCAAGAAACCCCCTTCGCCCTATCCAACCATGGTTCCGACATGAGACGCCTAATGAAATACACCATTTATTTTCAGCGTCCCATTCCGACATCGGTCGTGCAACGAGTGGAGGGCCATCGAGCCCCACTCGACCAACTGAATACCGTTACTTAAGGTAAGCTTAACATACATAAGTAATTAGGTTTCCCGACCCGAGCCACTCGACCGAGTAACTTAAAGTTCAATCCCAATTTCTGTAACTTTAATTATTTCTTTCCAGCCCGCCAAACCAGGCGCAATTGAAAGAACCAGGATATCTTCCCTCCAAAGTCCTCTTGAATTCTAACAGGAGTGAAAACATAGCAATTAATGGGTATGCATTTCACACAATCTCTCCACCACCCTTGTTCCTACGTCATTTTGGTCCACATTTACCAGTTCTTCCTTGTTCCCACAGTTCGGCTTAATGTCGCCACGGGATACATGAGAATATATCCAGCACTACTTGTGCTTCTGCTCGGTTATTCAAAGAACGCCCTCCCCGTATGTTCCACTGAAAACCAGCCCAGACGTCTTACCCAACAACCCAACCTCTCAATCAGAGGTATGTCCCATGTAGATTCTCTAGCTTTTATTGAACCACTGGGATACAGATCCTTGAACAAATATAGATGTACGGTGCTCGGCTCAATCACCAACTCACTGAGCCCTGAGCATTCCCCATCCACACGTCCGGCACAATCAAGTTCAGTCACTTGTCCTGCACAATCCTTAGGTTTTCTCGCACTGATTTCACTGCGATTCCGAGGATTACTGTTTATTAAAGATTGTACTTTGATCTTAAAGCTAGCACTTTCACCCCACACCTGTCACACACTGCGATTCCGGATTTTGTCATTAAGATGAAAGGCATGCGATGACCGCCCTCCGTTAAATTTTAATTATCTAAAAATTCTTTTCCTGTTTATTTTCTCTGCTTCTCCAACAGGCTTTGTTACATTCCGGCAATTCTATTTTTAAGTCCTGATGATGATCCCCGTTATGTAATTGAGCAAAGGGATCGAAACGTCGACACCCATGAATGCGCATACATGTAATATTTCAAATGTGATTTTGTATGTTCCACTCCAGGCGACACTGTCACTATCCTCTATTGCTTACAGTGCCCTGCCTTGCTCCTTTTCTTGCGTGAAAACACCCCTTTCACTCTTTTCTACGTACTTTCTCCCTTAGTACGGCACAGGCTTGTGCCACGCTACTTGTGTAGAAACATACTGTGTTTATATTTGACATTGGTTGATAAATAAATTCCTTGTCCGGCTGGGCAAGGAGACTTTAACGTATAGTAGCCTATTGTGTTCTATACTGCATTGTGATGATTCTGAATAAGCTAGGAACCTCTGTTTCCATAACTTAGTTATACCCATGGTTTTTAGCTACCCTCTGGGTCCCCCTTGTTTTTCAAAAATACGGGTTGTGGAACTAAGCCACCTGAATTAGTACTACAACCAATCAAATCCTTAACTTAAATTGGCAGGAACATACCAGGCATCGTGCCCAACCAAGTTTGGAAATGTGTCCTTCTTAACACTCGATCTTTAATCAAACACAGTACTGAGTATGCAACCTTAATTGAGGATGAGGAAATAAGCATTGCTTTTTTCACTGAATCTTGGATGGTTGATGCCTCAGGTCCAGATTTGGTTAAAGTCACACCTCCTGACTATCTCTGTTTTACAGTAAATAGGCCAAATAGGAAAGTGGGTGGCCTCATGGTTATCTACCACAATTCAATTAGGGCATCTTTTAACCCACTTGCTTTTTGTTTCTATCTTTCATATCACTTTACCTTCAGAGGCACCCTCATATACAGATTGCCAGGCCCTAGATTTTTTTGTTCCTAAAGCAGGCGGATAGCATGCTGGAAAATGCACTAAGTGCCAACTCACACACGATACTCAGAGATTTTAACTTCCACTTGGAATTACTCTCTGATTTAGATACCTCAAACTTGCGGGAATTGATGAGCCATGCTAGTCTAAAGCAACCAGTGATTTGTGCCATGCACCAGGCTGGTCATACACTGGACAGCATCTTTTCAAATGACACACAACTGCTCTTAACGGGTATTCTCCCGGTAGTTTGGTTAGACCACAAGGCGGTGCTATTTGAGCTTACCGCTCCTGACCGTCATTTTCTGAAACCAGCAAAAAAAACAACTTGGTGAGTAGAGCCTGGAACAAGGTAAACGCTGAGGAACTTCAGGAGCTATTAAATGGGACATCTCCTTCCTCCCCTAAAGATCTGGATGAGGCTACTCTATCATATACTAATTGGTTAGAGGCAGCTAGTAATAAGCTTGCTCCCCAAAAACTCCTCCGCCCCAAGAGGGCACCTCCATCCTCCCCTTGGTACTCCCAAGAACTGAGAGACCAAACATTGGTCTGCAAGCACTTAGAAACAAATTGGTGGAAGGAATACAGTAATAGGGATAAGAACGAATACAAACTCAGCTTAGCTCACGACCAAAAGTTGCTTCAAAAAACTTAACATGAGTTCTTCGCTGAACGAATTAACGTGGCTAAAAACTCGACCAATGAACTGTTTAAAATGGTAACATCCTTGGCACACTCAGTTATGCCGACTATCACGGCTAGTCAGGAACTATGCGACAAAATTACTACATTTTTCCTGGTCAAAATGGAGACAATCTTTTTCATGTTTACGAATGTAACAATGAAATATATCTCTGCCCAGACCGATGTCTGTAAATCAGGAAAGGGCTCCAAGGCGTATTTTGATATATTTGCCCCAGTACACCCATAGAAACTCTAAAACTCATTATGACATCCAAATCAGGCTCAACCTATGACCCATGCCCAGTTTTTATACTGAAACTTGCATCGGAGCCAATAGCACTGGCACTGACCTCCATCATAAATACTATGTTTTCTGAAGGATACTTTCCTGGAGCCTGGAAAAGTGCCTCAATAGTGCCTCTGCTCAAGACATCAACTCTAGATCCTAAAGATCCAAATAACTGTAGACCAATCTCACGGCTCCCTCTCCCTGCAAAAGTGGCAGAGAAATTCATGAACACACAACTTAGCATGTTCCAGCTAGAAGCGCAAGAGCTGGACCCTTCCTAGTATGGCTTCAGAGGAGGGCATAGCACTGAGTCAGCCCTCATTAAATCCACAGAAGAGATCTGGATCATACTTGACATAGGAGGCAAAGCTGTGATGATCATATTAGATCTCTCGGCGGCCTTTGATACGGTCTGTCACGTTTTATTGAAGGACCAACTGCGGGAGATTGGAATCCAGGGTACCGCCTGGAAACTACTTGAATCCTTTCTCCCTAATAGAATTCAAACGGTCACACTTGGGGAATACTTTTCCAAACCATTCTCCTTGCCTTGTGGTGTCCTCCAGAGTTTTCCCTTGAGCCCAACACTTTTTAATACTTATGTCTCATCGCTGGCTCCAGTTATTGAATCATATGGCTTTAGTCTGACTTCCTAAGTAGACGACTCCCAAATTGTGATAGCGCTGATGCCAGGGTCGGTGCTGGGAACAGCATCACGGCTCCAAGACTGTAGGTCAGCCATGGGAGGTTGGATGGCTCAAAATTGCCTTAAGCTTAACTCCGGAAGAACTGAAGTTGTGTTTGGCAATGACCTCATCTTTTGGACTCCTGCCATAGGCCTTACACACTGTGTCCCCTTCCCACCCCTAAAAAGAAGGCCAAAAACCTTGGGGTATGGATAGATAACACACTCAAATTTAAAGACCAGGTGAATGCAGTGGTTTTTTCTACCTCTTACACCCTTAGGTAATGCAAAAAAGTAATGCCATACCTGACCACAGACAGTATACAAACAGTTATCACTACCCTATCCATGTCTAGGCTGTATTATTGTAATGGTCTTTACATCAGCCTGCAGGAGGTGCTTATGAATAAACTGCAACTCCTACAGAATGCAGCGACTAGACTGCGCACCGGTATACCAAAATATGCCTCTGTCTCATCTGAGATCAAAAGGCTTCATTGTTTGCCGATAAGAAAACGGGTTCCGTTTAAAGCCCTATGTATGGGCTATAAAGCCTTCCAAGGAGCTGGGCCCGAAGGGGAACAACCTTTACAACAAAGGTTTTACAAAGCGGTTCTGTTACCACGCAAGTTTTACAATGCAAGTCGTTACAACGACTTGCGCAGGGGGGTGCTCCAGTATAGTAAATAGTTTAATTTACTATCCAACTCCTTCCCTACTATCCACGGGGACTGGAGTTAGAATAGTAAATTAAAA
The DNA here is from genome assembly GCF_964263255.1 of Lissotriton vulgaris. NCBI lineage: Eukaryota > Metazoa > Chordata > Amphibia > Caudata > Salamandridae > Lissotriton > Lissotriton vulgaris. Next base: position 58,210 of record NW_028252913.1, read on the forward strand.
TATTTACTATACAGCACACCCCAACGCAAGTCGTTGTAACGACTTACATTGTAAAAGTTGCGTAGTAACGGCACGCATTGTAAAAGTACGCGTTGTAACGTCGTACATCCGGGCCCGAGTTTCTCAAACAACAATTTCATTGGTATGTACCAAAAAGATCATTAAGCTCAGCAGAGGCAAAACTGATATCGGTACCCAGGATACGTAAAGCCATATGGGGGCAGAAGCTCTGTGGCCAGCTCAGCGAAGTCCTGGAATGGCCTTGGATGCATGAAAAATGTACTTACTTTTAGGAAGGCCTTAAAAACTTGGCTATTCTCTACTTAAACTCTGTCTTTAGGCCTCTATAAGACTTCACACAGCGCCAGGACACCTTTGAGTAGCAGTTGCGCTCAATATATTGCAATAACATTAACATTAACATCTTGATGCCACCAATCTAGGGGCCACCATGCAAGGTGATCTCTTAAGTTACTTATTACTTTGAAGACAGCTGCTTTCCCCTAATGGCCAAACCATGTCTGAATGCCCAGCATGCTTAGAGCAGGAAATAATGCTTGCCTTATTTATTACGTATTTTTGAATATGAGGTAATTGCAGGATTTTGGTGATATGAGCATTATGAGGAGACAACTAGGAAGAGTATCCAATGGCAGAATCCTTGACACAGTACAAATGCGACAACTGTGTAGCAGGAGATCAGTGGAAATACAAATATGGTGAGTTATCAAAACTAAAAGAGCTATTAAGTCCTATTACCATCAGCAGACAGGAAAATGTATTAAAGCTAGTCCTTAAATTGATAGAAACCTGCACATCCACCACAGTTGAAAAATGAAGGAAGTATGGAAAACATCACTATGCAATGTTTTAATACTGAATGCCTAAACTGAAAGAAATCCCTAGCCATTACGATTATGGTAGCGGCACACGTCAGGGCACTAAAGAAACAATACAAACAACTAATCAAGCACAAAAAAAGATATCTCCTTGTTAAAGCATGGGTAGCATTCTAATTGGCTCTACAAGAATATAAGTCACTTATGGAGTTTAATTTAGTTGGGGCTGTGAAATACCACTCAAAACTCTTGAATCAGGCTTTTCATTGCATTCCTAGGTAGAGCACTTCACAGCCATGTATAACTGGGAAACACCCTTTAGTCCGCAGTCTTAACAACGACCTGCCTTTACAACGAAGTCACTACCCCGACTGCGACGTTACAATGTTACTTTAACCCACATGTCAATACAATGACTTGCGGTAGGGGGCCTGTTGTTAGACCAGTGTTGGATTTTTATGTCCAACTCCTTCCCTACTGTTGCGTAGAGCATCGAGTTGGAATAGTAATTTATACTATTCCAATGTCCCTTAAGCAAGTCGGTGTAACTTCTTGCGTGTTACGCAGTGTAACGTTACAGCCAAGTAGTGACTGCGTTGTAAAGTCATGTGCGGTAAATCCATCACACAACCTGTATACCTGTACTGTCAAAATGAGTAGCATAAAAAGACTGATGAGGTCCAAGCAGCCATTTTCAGTCATAAACAAATGAAAAGGGGCGACCACTCGGTCCCCCCGAACGTATGGTAGGGGGCCCGGATCCCCCCGGAAAACCATTTTGGGCGGGGGGCGTGTCACGGCTGGTATGCCCGAAGCGGCGTAGCCGGGGCGCGCCTTTTTCCCGCCCAAGAAGGGTTGTCCTAGACACCTACACCATTGGCCACGCCCCGTAGGCGTATCGGAGGAGGGTACACGCCCTCCCGAAGAGGAATAAAAAGAGCTGCAATCCGAAGAAGCATCCTCTTGTTCCTGTGCTTGGAAGCTGCACCCTCTCGTTGCACGTGAGCCCTAGACGGAACAAGGAGCAATTTTGACCCACCCACCAGCCCCTTATGGCAACGTTAGTACTGCAATAAAATGATTTGCTTTGATAACATCTTTTCTCTCCTAGTTTAGTGGTTAATAAAATGTCAATGTTGGTACTGCAATAAAGTGATTTGCATCATAACATCTTCTTCCTTAGTTGAGCGGAGTATAACTGTCTAGTTTAAGGATGTGTTGAATATATAAGTAATAGGATAAATATTGCAATGTACAGTTGATTTTCTTTCTTAGTAGGTAAACAAACGTCGTATTTATTTTTGGTCGGGCGGTAAGGTCATGATCGGTGAGCAGTAACTTCAAGGTCCCTAGAGGGGGGGCGCCACCCATTACGGATGGGAGCGCCCGGGGGGAGGCAGCCATTGGCCCCTCACACGGGGAGGCGACACCCACTAAGTATGGGGTCGCCTAAGGGAAGGCGGTCATAGGCCCCTTCCAGGGGAGGAGGCGGCTAGATGCCCCTCCTACGAATTTCCCGGGGCCCGGATATCCGCGACGGCGGATGTGATAAACAGTGTGGGGTGGGAGGGGGGTCCACGCTACCTTCTAGACACCTCACACGAGAACTCGGACGACTATTAAGATGGCGTCTAGTTAAATAGGGGGCCCCCGCAAAGACAAGGGAAATTGGAGTTGGCACAGAGGTACAGTCCTCTGCGCGCCCGCCCTCACATCGTGAGGGGGGAGTTCTGGTAGTAGGGATCTGACACCGGTTGCGACCTTGCCGTTGGCCCGTAATGCTAGGATGTACAATTTTAATTTAGAAAGTATGCATTTGCAGGATGTTAGACTCGGCTAGGAAAACCTTTGTACTAGAGATTTGTTAAGGTTAGCCAATGAACGTGTCTTCATCGTAATGTAATAAATGAAAATTGTACATGATATGAAACTGGTATTTTAATGTTTTAATTTTGTTTCATATTTTAATAAATACGGCCGGGAGGGTAACTCCCTCCCGCCTTCCTAAAGTTCAGAACTGCGTCCGTCTTCCCATCCTTGGGGATTGTGTTGGGAGGGGGTGACAGGCATCCCGGCCATATGAAAGCCACAGGTCGTGCAGAGTTCCAACAGGTACTTATTGTAACAGATTGTCAGTCAAGGTGCCAATATTAAACACAGCTTTTAATGCAATCTGAGAGTTTGTAGAGGTTCCGGCATCTTGGACATTTGTTGTCATTGTGCTGCTGCACAATCAAATCTCACTGCTGGACGGTGATCTCCTGCTTGACTTAGAAAACTGTAACAAAGGCATTACCAAAGTATTTTTAATTTACCAGAGGATGTTGAAGGGAATATTTGTAGGCAGTATTCAGAATAATTGTTTCCGGGTCTTTTACGTATTACTTTTATAGTGAAATTTGAAATTGATAAGGCACATAGAAATCCTTCTCATCATAATCCCAGTGATACTAAACTTCGTCAAATGATTTTCAAGGTTTCACGTCATCATCATTTGGTGATGATTCGGAAAGCAGCAAGATCAGTCTATGATGGATAATAGTCATAAAAAAAATTATTCACCACGTTTGCTAAAGAAACTGTCAGAATTTGCAAGGAATTTTTGCAATAATTTTTCAGATTTGAAGCCTTTTTGATCCCTTTACCATGACAATATGGAAAGATAACTTCTACAATTCTTTTGATCGCCCTGAAGAACTTTGTCTTCTCATGAATCAGCAGTTACCACTTCCAATGGAAATAAACGTGTCAGACACTTGAGTCACCTATTACACCTTCTTCCTCATAACTCTCCTATCTTTTATACATTCTTCTTTAAGGCCTAAGGGACCCATTAGGATGGCGGGCGGATCGCCCCCACCGGGCGAGCAGTAGCCACCGCCGGTCCGGCGGGGGTGATCCACCCGCCATCCGTCCATGATTCACCCCCGCCACATTATGATGCCTGGGGGGTCCACAGCAGATGGGTAGACCGTTCGCTGCTTTTCTGCCAGTTGATGCGTCGACCGGGCGGAAAACTTCAACAATATGGTAGCGGGCCCCAAGGATGTTGGGGAGTTGGGGGGTGCACATGGTACCCCCCTGCATTGCCATGGACAAGGTGGCAGGCAGGCACCGCGTGGTGCCTGTCACCTTGTGCATGCTGTGAGCACCACCCACCACAATGCTGGGAATGGGGAATGCCATCGCCACTGTGGCGGTGGCATCCTAATTGTAAGTGCGGGACCGCCGCAACCCCGGCGGACAGTACCACATTCCGTTATGGTGGCGGGCGGACTTTGTCCTCCTGCCAACGTAATGCGCCATCGTAACGGAACCCTTACTTTAGGCTGGCTGATCATGTTTCTGCGTAGGTGTGATTCTAAGCTATTATGTTGTTGAGTTTTTGTATGTCTATGTTTTCTTTGTGTTTTTCTGCACGCTTCCTTTTTTGCGTTTTACACCGTGTTAAAGCCGCTTTTTATTCTTTTAATCTATCCATTTCTTTCTTCTGTTTAACTGATTTTCTTACTCTATAAAAATGTGTAACAGAGATGGTATAAACATTGTTTATTTAATGTTAAAGGTTTGGGACACCCTATGAAATGTGCTAAGGTTCTTGATTATTCAGCTAGACATTGGTTTGCTTCAGGAGACACATATAGATGATACAGTTTTATCTTATATGAACCAAAAATGGGTTGGTGGGTTTTTTCTTCTTCGGCGCATAACAAGAAAAATTAGGTTACCATTTTTTTGCCAAAAACATTTAGGGCTCCATTAAGATGTCGGGCGGATTTCCTCCGCCAGGGTAGCGGTGGCCACCGCCACCCTGGCAGAGGCAATCCGCCCGACATCCTTCCCTGCATTCCCCCCCGCCATATTACGATGGCGGAGGGGACCGCAGCGGTGGGAAACACCGCCCGCCTGTTTTTCGCCCCGGTCGCCTTGCGGCCGGGGGGGAAAAGGGATAACATGGTGGCGGTGTCTATCAGACACCGCCAGCCATATTAGAATAGGCATTTTGCAATGCCTGTCCATGGCGGCAATGCCGCCACGGAAAGGCATGCGGTGGTCACTCTGGGGGGCCCCTGTGGAGTGATGGCCAAAGGGGGGTGGCACACGGGGGGTACCTGTGGTACCCCCCTGCATTTGCATAATCGCAGGGGCAGGCACCGCGCGGTGCCTGCCGCTTCGATTATGCAAATGCGTGCACTTGTTATTAACATTGTGGCGGCGGTGCAGTGAGCACCGCCCGCCACAATGTTAATTTGAGGAATGAGCCCTCCACTGTGGCGGGCGCATCCCAATGCCAATGCGGTCCCGATTTACGATGGGATGACGGGCGGGCAAAGTCCGCTCGTCATCCTAATGGAGCCCTTAATCTTCAAATTGTACACAAGTGTTCTGATTCCAAAGGTTGTTATATCATTGCTAAAATTAAAACTGGCAATCATTGTTAGCATCTGGTTTATTTGTACAGTCCAACATCAGATGCCCCGAATTTCTGGTCCCTTTTTACTACTGAAAATCTGAAATTAGGTAATGTTCCACTTATTAATCATCTCCTAAACCTCTTTTTACCCTAAAATCTTTTTTTTTAATACTAAATTAGTAGAAAGTTGGTGTCTACAACATCGTACAAAGAAATTATTCACTTTTTTTTTTCTAATCCTCATGATTCCTATTCTCGTATAGTTTAGATATTAATATATGTCAATTGATTCCTTCAGTTTCTGCCCCTTCCCCTGCTATTTATAATATTTATATTTTTGATCATGTGCTAATTTCTTGCATTTTATGATATACCTCCTCTCAACCATTGCAAGGTCAATGGCGATTGAATGTTAATATTGTCTTCAATGAGGAAAGTAAGCCCGAGCTTTCATCTGCTTTATGATTATTTTTCATTTAACCCTGATGGTTCTACTTCTCTTGTTATTAGGTGGTAAACATTTAGGCATATATTAGAGGAGTGACAATTTCAATTATGGCTCATAACAACAAATCATTTAATTCCAGAGTCAGAGAATTAGACAAACAGATAGCAATGTATGAACGCCTCTTTATCACTTCTCATTACATAAAATCTATACTACTATTATAAAGAGAGAACTTGCACCTTTTGGCAAGGTAAACTCGGGAACCACAGCACCAATCCACACACCCAATACATTTTTGTAATCCTCAGGGTGTGTAGATCGACATAGGCTCCATAAAATAAAATTAAAACGTAAATTAAAAAATTAAATTTAAAAAACAAAGTAGTCCCTTGCAACTAGCGCCGGCCGCGACGTCTGCGTGAGGGGAGGAGCGGCCGGCGTTCACCAGAACCAGGAAGAGCAGTGCGATGTCTGAGTGAGGGGAAGAGCGGCGAGAAGCAGAACCAGGAAGAGCCGGAGGACAACAGCGCCGGTATGAGAGAACCGGAGGAGCCCGCGGGAAGCGGAGGAGCAGTGAGAAGTACGTTGCGGCTGCACCGCCGTGTTGCTGAAGTCTGGGCGGGAGGCGGGGGGGCGGGAGGGAGTCGGCGGGTGCACCGCCGTGTTGTTGAAGTCCGGGCGGGAGGCGGGGGCGGGAGGGAGTCGGCGGGTGCACCGCCTTGTTGCTTAAGTCCAGGGCGGGGGACGGGAGGGAGTTCTGCCCTGGGAAAATGCAGCCCCCTTCTGCCCCAGGCAACGCTGGGGCGGGCTGCTAGTATAAATATATTTTACAAAAATTCCGTTATGAATTGAGCTCTATGTAAGTAATAGAGATGGAATTCAAATTTCTAAAAGCAAAGTGATTCTTTTTTTCTTCAATATAAATCGATCAGGAAAACATTTGGCAAATTATATGCGCATTAAGAGAGATAAAATTCAAATGAATGCAAGTCACAACTCCAATGGTCAAATTGTTTTTATCTCATAATGATATAGTTCAAGAATGTATTAATTATTAATCAACCTTATATAATACGCCTCCGG
>NW_028252914.1:0-61518 GCF_964263255.1 Lissotriton vulgaris
GCATGCGCTGGTCGGTAGTGTTATGCCTGCGCATGCTCGAGTATAGTCAATCGCCCCGGTTGGGACTAGGGGCGGGAAGTGAAGGGCTGTGTTAGGCCATAATGTGTTGGCAAATTAGTAAACAATAAAGAAATAATGAAAACAGTGGGAGATACACTGTGTCTGTGGCCATTGTAAGCAAGTTTTTGTGTGACTTAACATAACGTAAGTGGCAATAATAGTGAATGTGGGTAAAGTCATGGGTGCTCCAGGATCCCTAATACTCAGAACTGTAGGGCTCTATCTCACGAGGAGATATGTTACATGGGGACCCATTTGCAGATTGTAGAGAGTTAAGTGACAACCCGCCCAGGATGGGTGTGATTATCACAGGTTAGTCAACAATCTATCCTGGGAAGACAGGAATACTATACAACGCCTACAAAACAACCCCACAAATGTCATCAAACCGGCAGACAAAGGGGGAGGCATCGTCTTACAGGACAAAAAAGACTACGACACAGAGTGCCGCAGATTACTGAGTGACAACAGAAATTACCGCAGATTGGAACATGACCCAACAGAAGAACTACGGGCAACAATCCACGTACTAGTCAAGGGGGCAGCTGATGCTGAGCACATTTCCAAACAGTAAGCAGACTACTTATGCCCTCAGAACACCAAGATTCCGTACTTCTACACAGTACTTAAAGTACATAAGGGCATAACTCTACCTCCCGGCAGACCCATCGTGTCGGGCATAAACTCCTTGCTGGAACCACTGTCACGGTACTGTGACTTCTTCCTGAACCCTTTAGTGCAAAGAACACCCACGTATATCAAAGACACCAAACATCTCCTACAGGTCATAAACAACATGGAGTTCAATACCGACACACAACTGCTAGTAGGATTGGACATGGAGAGCCTGTTCACCAGCCTACCCCAAGATGCCACCCTAGCAGTACTCAACGACATCCTAATGGAATCCCCCTGGCCTTACCACACCCCTAGGGAGTTTGTCATGACCTGTGCAACCCTAGCTCTAAAAGAAAACTACTTTGAATATGATGGCACCTTTTACTCGCAAACAAATGGTACATCCATGGGCAGCGTTTTCGCCCCAAGCGTGGCGGGACTGTATGTCCACCACTTTGAACGCTCGAACATAGCAGCAGATACCAACCCCTTCAATCATCACATCCTGAACTGACACAGATACATAGATGACATTCTGGTACTCTGGCAAGGATCCCAGACTGACCTAGACAGATTCATGACCTGGCTTAACAGCAGGGACCCATACCTGAAATTCACTAGCACGGCTAGCAACAATCATCTACCCTTCCTAGACCTGGACATCACAGTCAAGGACGGGACCCTGGTCACGACAACCTACTACAAGCCAACTGCGAGGAACTCACTGCTCCACTTCACGAGCTTCCACCCTCGCCCCCTCAGAGAAAACCTACCCTTCGGCCAGTTCCTACGTATACGCAGAAACTGCACCAACATTACCGACTACAAGAAACAATCTAGGGAACTGGCCACAAAACTGGAACACCGAGGCTACCCTAAGGCCATCATCAGAAAAACGCAGAAAAGAGCAAGGAACCATAACCGTGAAGCCTTACTCGAGAACATCACAAAGGACAAACAAGAGCAACCCATCACCTGTGTCACCACCTATAACACAGCGTCCAATAAGGTAGCCAAAGTCATCAAAAAATACTGGAAAATCATCAGCTCTGGACAGAGGAAATGGGACAGCCCGAGATTTGCGTACAAACGATGAAACAATCTTAAAGACCAACTGGTCAGTACCCGACCCAGACCGGAACCCAAGCAACCCATGAACACCATCCTAAACGCATGGGGCCTCCCAAAGATCACTGGACATTACCCCTGCAATGACTGCAGCGTATGTCACCTTACCACACACACCAAAATCCTGGACTTGGAGCCCAATAAGGTCTGGACTCAACAAAACCACACCATTGCAACTGTGCTCTTTGGATCCTGTGAACGTGAAGTAGTGTGGCTCACTGGTTAGAGGTGGCAGACCCGAGAGCAGAGGACGGCCCGGGACCAGGGTTCGATTCCCGACGCGGCAGGTTTCTGGACCAGGGTCAGCGGACTTGATAATCCTCTCGCCTCTGTGCCCACTCTGATCAGCGATCACACTCGGCAACTCTGGGCACTAGCTTGCCTCATCTTCACTAATGTCCCCACCAGACCGCCGGGGATGCCTGGTCTCACCCTGGAGATACCCATTAAGGGACCATCTCTCAGGGAAGCCAGGAAGGGTTTCGCAGCGGTCGAAGCACGGAGGTACCCCTTCGGGAGTGATTCCAGCGCTATATAAGCACATAATTAATTAATTAATGTTTGCAGGTACTTCAATCATAGATTTGAAGCTATGATGTCTTTCATCACGAACACCTCTTGGAGAGGTGTTGGATTTCTTCTGGAGAAAGGAGTATCAAGCAAGAGGTGCTCCTCATATACATATGCTACTATGGATCAAAGATACACCAAAATTTGGAACAGATCCGGATGACTTAGTGATGAGTTTCATAGAACAGTATGCTACATGTGCTGTTCCAAAGACAAACGAAGACAAAAGTCTAAGAGAACAAGTTTTACGGTTTCAAAGCCATCGTTGTGGAAAGTACTGTCATCGTAAATTCAGAAACAAGGACAAATACTACACCAAATGTCGTTTTGCATTTCCATGGTCGGTGTTATCAAAAGGAAGAGTTAACAATTTGATGTCATCGCTGCGACATAATGTGACGAGGAAATCACCCAAAAACACATACAATTTGAAAAGAAACGAAGAGTCAAAGTACATCAACGACTACAACCCAGTGATTTTGTCCATGAGGAATGCTAACATGGATATACAGTTTGTGGCTGACAACTGTATGGCTGTGGCTCGGTATGTGACGTCTTACATCACTAAAAAAGAAAAGACAGAACTGAAGGATATGTGGGAGGATATTTCCCATGAAAAGAGCGTCAGTAAGAAGTTGTACAGTTTCAGTCTGAAGATGTTGTTGCATCGAGAAATTGGAGCTTACGAATGTTCTGACCGGTTATCTTCAGCAAGTCTCTATGCCAAATCTAGGAGTATCATTTGGGCGAGTCTTGGTCTTGCTGCAACGCGTAATCGAGTTCTGAAACCTGTACGGGAAATTGAGTATTTGGCGGAGAAGGAGCCAAACAGTACAGATATTTTAAAGAGCAACATGTTGGATACATATTATCCAAATAGAAGCAGTCACCTGGAGAATGCTTGTTTGTATGAAGTTCCTCAAAATTACGTTTTCAAGAGGAACATCAAAGAAGATATTGATAAAGGAGTGTATGCTGTAATTGGAAGTGAGGGATGTCTGGTCAAGCAAAAAAAATGTCAATTGATAAATCATCGAAAATTGGATTGCGAATCTCCCGAAAGAAAAGAGTTTTTCTACTTAGCTCCTTTTGCAACTTTTCGAGCCTTGGCGTGCAGAAGAGGAACTGCTTGGGGATTTCCTCTGTTACGAAGACTCTTTTAATGCAGCCAAGGAGTCCATAGAATGTCCTGTTTTTCCAAAATATCTACAAATGTTGAATGCAGAAATTGAGCAGGAAGCAACAATTGCAGCCGAGATTGCTAGAGACAGTTCTCAGGACAGTCAGAGTTCTGTTTCATTGAGTCAGGATCCACTAGGAGAACCAGGTATTGAAAATGAAGCTGCCACTGCCATGATTGAAGTGGAAAGAGCCATGGCACATGCTCAGAAGGATGTGGTTAACTTAGAAGAATTGGAAAGACAACTTAACGTTGAGCAGAGGAAAATATATGTCGAAGTTACCAACCAAAATTGAGCATGGATTAAGTCATGAGAAGGAAGAGTGCTCATGTATGTCGTTGAAGCCTGTCCGACTGTACGTGAGTGGAGAAGCAGGAACTGGAAAAAGTTTCCTTATTAAAGCAATTTCATGTTATATGCAGAAAAGGACTGATTCATCGCTGTCTTGTGTTGTGACCGCTCCAACTGGACTGGCGGCTCATAACATTAAAGGAATTACTTTGCATCGGTTACTGATGCTGCCAGTGGAGCATGATAACAAATTACAATACCACAAGTTATCTGGAGATGCTTGTTGTGAAGTATCTCGAGTTTTGAAGAAGATGAAAGTTCTTATCATTGACGAAGTAAGCATGGTTTCCAATCTCATGCTTGCTTTTGTGCATTTAAGAATGCAGGAAGTTCTTAAAACAGGGTATGATGTGTTATTCGGTGGCAAACACATCATTGTTTTTGGTGATCTTCTGCAGCTGACACCAGTGAAAGGACAACCAGTGTTTAAACTGCTTACACATGAAGATACCAAGAAGTGCCTAGGGAGCATTGGCAACGTTAACATATGGTTAAACTTCAGTTATGCTGAGCTGCGTGAAAATATGCGTCAGGCGAAGGACGAAGATTACAAGAATATTCTACAAGATATTAGAATCGGGAGAGTGACTGAGCGTGGTAAAGAAGCTTTACATGCACGCTTACTGTCAAATTTATATCCAGAAGAAGACGTTTTGCCAGAGGATATTTTTCAGAAAATTACTGTGAAGAAATCTGGAATATGTTTGATGCCAACTCTTGCAGAATGTTCCATCTTCAGCAACAAAATGTTGAATTTAGAAAAATAAGAGATTGTGAAACTTGAAGCTATTGACAAAATAGAGCATATGGGAGCAACAATTATTTTGCCAGAGAATTTGAAATCTAAATTGGATTCATTAGAGAAGACTATATCTAAAACTGCGGGTTTTGAAAAGACTTTGAATGTGTGCTTAAATTGCCGAATCATTTTGAGAAGGAATTTACATGTTGAAAGAGGTCTGGTAAATGGATCAATGGGTAATGTTGTTGATTTTGAGAAATACAGAAATAGAGATGGAATTGAATTTTTAAAAATTAAATTTGATGGCATTGAGGAAGTACAGCTAATTGGTCGTTGCTCTGCTAGGTTTTTGCTTGTTAAAGACTTATATGTTCGCCGTAAGCAGTGTCCTGTTTGCTTGGCATATGCGGTGACAATTCATAAATCGCAAGGTTTAAGTGTAGACACTGCTTTAGTGAATATTGGCAGTCTGTATTCAAAGAGGGTATGGCTTATGTAGCATTGTCACAAGTCAAAACTTTATCGGGTTTGTACTTGGTTGACTGTGATGTCACAAACATTTGTGCGAATCTAGATTGTGTTAAGGAATACAATAGGTTAAGAAGAGAGTATGCGCCACATTTGCCTCAATATCCTTTGATTGAGAAACGTGTGGTAGGCCGGAAACGAAGAAATATCAGTAATAGTAGGGAGGTTGTAGCAAAAAGACCAAAAGTCGATGAACCCAAAAGTGGAAGCAGGAATAAAATGAATTCTGTTGAAAATGTTGTTGGTTTTAAATTTGAAAATAGTTCTGGTGTCAACTGCTATGCTAATGTAGTTGTTAATGTTCTCTTTTCACTAGAGACTTTCAAAGAACAGATTGTGATCAATTCGGAACAAAGTTTATGCTGTTTGTTGAATTCTGTGTTAGAGAAATGTAGTGCTGATAAAACGAGAGTAGAAAGTGTGTCTGAAATTCGTTTTCTGTTAGACGAATGTTCAGGTCAAACAGAATTCTCTGCAAATATTCAGCAGGATTGTCAGGAGTTTTTAATGTATATGCTTGATGTATTGCAAGATGAGGGTGTAGATGTAGATTATCTATTTGGCCTTTCTTATCAATGGCAGCATGACTGCGAGAACTGTAGGCTATCAAGTACTAATAGTGTAGAAAGATTTATATATTTAACTTTGCCTGACAGTAAATCAGTATCCTTCAATAAGCTAGTAAAGGCAGCCGATCAAAATATGAAGTGCAGCCAATGTAAGTCTGGAATGCTGTCCACGTTAATTTTACGAAGTTATGGCCAGTATGTCATTTTAATGTTCCAACGATGTAGGCCTGATGGAACTAAATTGACAACTTTAATTAATAATTTTGTGGCTTCGCAGTTGTCAATATCAGGAAGGACTTTTATAACTACTGCAATTATATATCATAACTGTCCTTCAACTAATTCAAGACATTACACAGCTTACTTGAAATCTGGAAACGGATGGTCATTCTGCAATGATTCTGTTTTAACTTTTAAAAAAAGATTGCCTTTCCACCTTCAAAATTCTTACCTGGTGTTCTTACAACCAAAATTTTAGGAAAGGAAGCTTGGGATTTGTTTAGAGGAATTTACAGAGGTTCTAATGGCTCCTACTATATATGGCCTTGTGGATAATTGTAGTACAGAGCGAAAACTGTTTGTGTTCATAAGCTAAGTCAAGCAGCAGATCAAAATAAGGAGTAGAGGAAATGTAAGTCTGCAATGCTGTCCACATTATTTTTGAAAACTTATGGATGAAATGTCATTTTACAATTTCAACTACATAAACTAGAATAAAATAAGTTGTCCAGTCTAATTAAAAATGTTTTTGCTACACAGTCATCGATTTCAGGAACAACATTTGCAACTGCAGTTATTACATATTATGCTGGTCCTTTGACAACATCTGGATATTACACAGCTTATTTAAAATTTAAAAAATGACTATTCTTTCAGCAAACATTACTAATTGAGTATGAAGCAATGTTGCCTTTCAACTTGATTTTTGAAGTCAGAATTTAGGGTAGGTAATTGGACTACAATGATTCTAGGTGTTGCTGTAACTTAGTGTGCTGTTTCAAATTGCTTTGTATGTCTCAGTTTTCTTAAAACAATTGAGTTTATCTTTCAGAAAGTGGCGGGCAGAAAATAGTAACAGCACAACTGAGTATAAGCTGTTCATAGGATATCCTTTGACGTCATAGAAAGTAAGTTACTTTGGAGAAGTTCCTATTTCTGCTTATTTATATTATTTGTTTTTTTTTAAACACAATCATTTTGATTGTGTTTTTTTCCCCGCTGTTATATGATGAATACCTTCAACTCACTGTTTTCAGTGAAATTTGATTTTTTCTGATAACAGCAAAAATAAACCATTAAATATGTTTAATTAATTTTCTACTTTGAATTGTGATTTCTAATATGTATATGGATTGGTGTGGCTCACTGATTAGAGGCGGCAGACCCAGAAGCAGAGGTCGGCCTGGGACCAGGGTTCAATTCCTGACGTGGCAGGGTCTTGGGCCTTGGTCAGCGGACTCGATAATTCTCGCTTCGGTGCCTACTCCAACCATGGGTCCCACTCAGCAACTTTGGGTAATAGCTTGCTTAATCTCAACTAACAGCCCCATCAGCGCCGGGGATGCCTGGCATCACGTTGGGGATGCTCAGGAGGGACCATCTCACAGGGAAAGCCAGGATGGGTTCCCCAGCGGTATACAGCGCCGGGACGCCTCTTTGCTGGGTCAGCTGTATGCTTTACTAGTATACCAAATTTAACATTTAACATTCATTTTGTCTTATGCTCACTCTTTTTTCATCATCTTGTATTAATTTACATTTTTTGTTCTTTCTTACACAGATTACAAGTATGAAAATGATAATACACTACAGTGATGACAATTATAAGGTAAGCGTTTAGTACATTTTACGTTACATGTCTATCAGATTTAACTTTTATTAGTTCCTCTGCTTCTTTTTTTAACCCTTAGTTTCCTGTCTTTGCTACTTCCTTCATTTCTTTTTCTATTATTTATTTATACTACTCTTTTCACTTCTTTTATCAGTCCCTCTTTCAACAGTAACTGTGTGTTAATCCCGCTATTTTTCTTTCTTTTCACATTACTCTCTGTTTATTAATTCGTCTTTTTTTTTTAAATATTTTTTTTACTTCGCTCCCGGTTCGCGTACCCGAACGTAAACCGGGAAGCGTATCAATAGAAATAGAGGATGCTAGAGTGCTAAACATTCTAGCAATTTTTTTAAAAAGGGAAGGTAGTTCTGAAAAGAACTTTTTTTTATTATTTTTGATGTTTTATATTTTTTTTGAATTTTTTTGAGGAAGAAGAAACAAAAATGATTTACTTCAAAGTGCTCAAAAGGAGCAACAAAAAAAAAATAATAATTTCTAGGGCGTTTTGGACATTGATGATTTTCAAATGATCTATTTATTAAAGTAATACTCATTTCTCCGCATGAAATTAATTTTCCACACTTTACACAAGTCAATCTCATCTGCCCAGAGTTCTTTTGCAGATTTGGAATCGTTTCCCTTGCCTCTGACTCACTTATTGTTAAGTCATTGGTGGATGTTTTTGCCGGTCGGGGGTTATCCACCAAATCTCGAAATTGCGCTTTGGAATAATTAAGGGGGTGCCAAGTCTCCATGTGCCGATGCATGGTATGATTACCAAAGCTATATTTTTTTTCGGTCCCTCTTGAGAGTGTTTTTTTGCAGATGAGGCAGGTAACGTACCTGGCATTAACTTTCTTTTCATGAGAAGGAAAAGAAAAAAATTGCCAAATAAAATTCACTTTCACATGGGACGTTCTTGGCATTTCTTTCAGAAAGCCACTTGTCCCTTGCTCCTGTTCCTCGTCTTCCTCTTCTTCTTCTTCCTGGTCGTAGATGACCCTGCTAGTCGGTCCTCTCTTCTTTGGTGGTGGTGGAGGTGGTGGAGATCCACCAGCTGCAGCTAATAGAAATGCCATGTCTTAGCAAACAAAAACAGGTCTTTCTCTCATAAAAATGAAAGTCGGAGTGAGGAAAAAAGGTGGGACTTTCATCATTTGAGAAAAGAAAATGTTCTAAACCAATGAAAAGTGTTTGTTTTACGTCATATGATCAAGCGTTCCATCATTAGGAAACTAAAAGTAAAATCAACCAATGAAAAGTTTTATTAACTAGTCACATGACCTGTTATGCTTACGTTCCGCGTTCCGCGCCGCGTCTCGGATCGATTCCGGGGCTTTACATTTCGCGCCTTGGTTCGCGTTCCAGAACGCTTCCGGGTGCGCTAACGCAGCACGTCATAAGGGGCATTACGTAGTAACGCGATATGTTGCGTATACGGGACGCGTCACAATGTGCCTTTCTAACGCGGTATTTGCACTAATGGAACGTTTACCAATTCGCGGACCGGCAACGAAACAAGAAAAAATAATTTAAACTATAATATAAATTGAATTAAAAAAATATAATACAAATATATATAAAATATATTTGTGAATTAGAATAAAAATATATGTTACAGCTATAGATATTAGCTTTTAAAAAACCAATGAAATTCACTGAAAAAACCATAGGTTATAGACCATATATAGTTAGGGATTAGCATTTACAAAACCAAGAAAATTCATTGAAAAAACCATTGGTTATAGACCATATATAGTTAGAAATTAGCATTTTCAAAACCTTAATTTACTCGCACAAAACCATAGAAATTCGAATATATAGTTAGTTGCACTAACTATATATTTCGCGCATTCGCAATCCAATGCTGATGATGTCACATATTACATCATTCATGACATGGTCAGTGACATCACTGATGACATCAATGATGACATCTCAAATGACATCACTGATGATCTCACTGTTGACATCTCAAATGACATCACTGATGATATCACTGATGACATCACTGATGACATCTCAAATGACATCACTGATGACATCACTGATGAAATCTCATTTGCCGTTACTGATCACATCACTGATGACATCATTCATGTGATAATACAATGAACCTCTTCAGACTCTAATATAACCTTAGATACACTCAGTGTAAACAGACACTCACAGACTGTCACTCATCCATGGAGTTACTCACACACCTAGTCAGTCATGCAAAGAATCAATCACACCTCCATTTCCTCAACTATACATTTATACACACCTTACTTATTCAAACATATACTAACACATATTTACTCTTTTATACAATCCTTGATTGAAGTTCACAAAGATCCATACAGCTACTCACACATTCACTGGCTCTTATGCACAGTTATTTATATATGTCAACTCTCACATGTACTGTGTTTTACATATGTACTTACTTTGACATCTAGCACTGAGAAATCCATTCACTCACCAATACATTCATGCACACAGTCAACCGCCCATACAGCTGTTTCCACATGCACTTTTGAACCCATACATCTAGTGAATCAACTGCTCACACATCTATGCACAGAGTCACACACCTCCCAGCCACCCACACACACACTCAGTCTCCCACACAAATACTTGGGCAACCAATCAATAACCCATATAGTTACTTATATAGCTACTGATCAACACATGCAGCAGTTTACAGAACAGATATAATGATGCACAAATTAAGACAGTTTAGTCCCTAACCCATGCACTCAGTGAGACTCATTTAATCAATCTCTCATACAGTCAGTCATGCACCTACTAAATGCTTTATCCAGACACTTATACATCCACTCATTCTTTAATATGTAAGACATATTTTAACTTTACAGAAACATACAGTCACTGGATAATGTCATCAGTGATGTCATCAGTGATGTCACTGACCATGTCATGAATGATGTAATATGTGACATCATCAGCAGTGGATTGCGGGTGCGCGATATATAGTTATTGCAACTAACTATATATTCGAATTTCTATGGTTTTGTGCGAGTAAATTAAGGTTTTGAAAATGCTAATTTCTAACTATATATGGTCTATAACCAATGGTTTTTTCAATGAATTTTCTTGGTTTTGTAAATGCTAATCCCTAACTATATATGGTCTATAACCTATGGTTTTTTCAGTGAATATGTATATATATATATATATTCACTGAAAAAAACATAGGTTATAGACCATATATAGTTAGGAATTTGCATTCACAAAACCTTAAAAATTCACTGAAAAAACTATAGGTTAGAGACCATGTATAGTTAGCTGGATATTTCATTGATATAAAACCAATGAAATTCCGTATATAGTTAGTTGCACTAACTATATATTTTGCGCATTCGCAATCCAATGCTGATGATGTCACATATTACATCATTCATGACATGGTCAGTGACATCACTGATGACATCACTGATGACATCACTGATGACATCTAATTTGACATCAATGATCACACCACTGATGATATACTTCATGTGATAATACAATGCACCTCCTTACACTCTAATATAACCTCTGTTACAGCTAGTGTAAAATACAGAGTATCATTTTTGAAACCATTGACACACGAATAACATTGACTACATACGCATTCACTGATTTCTACATCCACACACACATTCACTCATTCAGCCATACAATCACATACGTACGACGAAGGCATGCCAGAGTTGCGCCAGAGTTAAGCCCGTCTGCGCCCGTCCGCGGCTGGCAGGGGCTAGGGGCACCCCACCCTGTTTATTTGATTACATATTCCCCATCTCAACTCTGCTCATATTGGGTCCCTGGCACTATCTCCCCCTCTGTGGCTACTCATGTGTCTGTGCTTGGCCTGTCTACTTTCCCCCCCTGTTCCCCTCTAGCGATTGTGTCACAGATGATACCCTCGCTTGTCTCCCCATCCCCGACCCTCCCTCATCCCTTCACTCCTCACACACTGGCATTTAACATCTCGGTCTCCCTACTTAATACCAGGTCAGCGGTCAATCATCAGTATGAGCTATTTGACTATATTGACACGCACGTGCCCGATCTCCTGTTTTTAACCGAGACCTGGTTCAAGGCCGACTCTCTGCCCAATATCCTAGCTATACTGCCCCCCTCATACTCTGCCATCCGAGCGGATCGGCCGGAGGGCAAGAGGGGTGGAGGAGTGGCCTTGATAGCTCACACTGATCAACACTTTCAGATCCTTCCCTCCCTTCTTATACCGGAAGTGGACTACCTGGTAGCACGCTCGACCTCATACCAGACACCTTTGATTTGTGTTCTTATTTACCGTCCCCCCAACTCACCCCTTCCTTCAATTCCAGCTTTCAAGACCTCCTGGCCACACTGGCGATAAATAACTCATCACTCCTAGTCCTAGGGGATCTCAATTTCTGGCCCAATGACCCCGCTGAAAACTCCCACTCCAAGGACTTTACTGACCTCATGACCAGTCTGAACTTCATACCCCACATTCACAGTCCCACCCATACTCATGGTCATATGTTGTACCTGATCTGGGCTTTAAATGTCCCCACA
This sequence comes from Lissotriton vulgaris, assembly GCF_964263255.1. NCBI lineage: Eukaryota > Metazoa > Chordata > Amphibia > Caudata > Salamandridae > Lissotriton > Lissotriton vulgaris. Next base: position 12,133 of record NW_028252914.1, read on the forward strand.
TCACCCCCCATCGTTTCCCCCTGCCCCTGGTCTGATCATTCAGTTATTTCATTCTCCCTTGCCCTAGCCCCTGAGGCCAAGCCTCCACTCCGAAAAAATATCTGCATCAGGAAATGGGGCAAAGCTGATATGCCGTCCTTCTGCTCGTCCTTGGCTGAGACCAGCCCCGACCTCTCAGGCCTCACAGCCCCAGTTCAGCTGGCAACCATTAACAACTGGCTGATTCAATCGGGCGACAAATCCGCCCCCCTGAGACGGATTACAGTTAAAAGGGCCCATACAGCTAATAGATGGTTCAACTCAGACCTCAAGGTGAAAAAGCTAGCTGCACGGAGAGCTGAGCGAGCTTGGAGGAGAGCTTATTGCCCTGTACTGAAAACTACATACCTTTCTGTCCCCCAGGCCTATAAAAAAGGCATTCTCGAGGCCAAGACTGATTTTTATTCCAACAGGATATTAGCGGCAGAGTCCAAGTCCAAAGAAATTTTTGCCACTGTTCACGAATTAGCTTCATCCGATAGAGCCACGGCAACGATCCTCCCTTCCCAGCATTTATGCAACTCGCTCAATAAATTCTTCATTGAGAAGGTTGCAAAGATCAAAATCAATATACCCCTCCCTTCACCTACATTCGTTAACCCCTCTCCCCCACCCACCGCTTCTAAACCGACTAGAATTCCTCTGCTGACCATGGTTTCACTCCCTCCGTTGCTTCAACGGGTAAAATCGGGCTCTCCTCTGGACTTCGGCCCCGCCCACGTCCTCAGAGAAATTTTCCTGGCTTGCCCTGCCCCTCCCCTCACACTCGTTAATGACTCGCTTAGCAATAGTGTCGTCCCCAACTTTCACAAAGCAGCGGTTGTAATCCCAATCCTGAAAAAACCTGGCGCGGATCCCTCATCCTCTTCCAATTATCGTCCCATTTCCCTGCTGCCTTACTTGGGAAAGGTCTTGGAAACCCACGTCACTAACACCCTGAGCACCCATGTGGAGGCAAATCACTGCCTCTCTCCCCGCCAGGCGGGCTTTCGACCTCTACACTCCACGGAGAAGGTAGTGATTTCAGTAATGGATGGACTTCGCGAGGGCATTGACACCAATATCCCGCAGCCTTTATCCTCCTGGACCTGTTCGCCGCCTTTGACACGGTGGACCACTCCATCCTTCTCACCCGTGTCAGGGCGGTGGGCATAGAGGGCTTAGCCCTCTCATGGCTTAAGTCCTTTCTGTGCGACAGGGCTCAAGCGGTCCACCTTGCTGGCTTTGCTGCCGCCTCCCGTTGTCAGAAGCAGTACCTGAAATATCCAGATCTCCGTGGGAGCGAGCGGCTATCTTCAGTGATGCTAATTTCCGAATTCCCAAACACCCCTGCACCCGGATTGCTCCAAGCCCAGGAATGGAAGGGAAAGGGGAAGTGGATAACAAACAACAAAGAGAGTCTTCCACACTGGTGCCTCGTACTACCTCTGGAAGGAGTGGCTGGGGAACACCTGCAACAGGGAGCAGAACATTACTAACGTTCTAATAAATCATGGACGACACACTCACTCACTCTCGACTCTCCTCAATCATACCTGGTTGTTGTGTGGAGTTAGCTTCTCTCTTAATGAGTCCCAAAGGTGAGGTGAGGGTTGGTACTCTTGTTGCTTGTGTAGAGATGTTGCAAAGATGATGTGAAGGTTAGAGGTGGTAGACAACAGTATTACCATATGCATATAATATATACTCTCATTTACTTGACGAATTTCAAAGTCAAGAAGAGATACTCAAAGTCTGGTCACAACTGGATGTTTAGAACTGTTCTGGAAACATTCACTGAAGGCTCTGAGTAGATGACGGGCAAGCACTGGGCTACGACAGAACCGGCAAGGCTGAAGAATGAAAGTTCTTACCGGGGTTCTGAGACAATGCGGAAGGTACTTGCCCACTGGAACGAAACTCCGACAAGGAATGCTTGACTGACAGAGTCCGCACAGCCAGACACTGGCCGCGTCAAGTCAGAGGCACACAACTGGAAAAGCAGGAATCCTCAGGAACGAAGCGTGAAACGCTTACAGGGGTATCGGAACAGAGTCTCTGTGAAAGCTGACTGGAATGGCGGGAAAACTATGACAGAACGCGGTGAATTGACAGGAGTCTAACTCAGGGCGTCTAACTGCTGGAAAGGGACAGTTGAAGTGCGCCACATAGAACGTGCGGCGTTAGGAAATGGCCGACTGCAGAAAAAGACTAGAACGCTAACTGCATCGAAATGGCGGCACAAGCCGGAGGCGAGCTACTCCTCCGACCAGCCGTGATCATGAGCCAATTTCTGCAAGGAACCCCAAAGCGGGAACAGCCTCCCAACAGGAAATCTTCCCCTAGCTGCCGGGACTGACAGGGGTCTCTTGCTGGGGGTCGGCACAGTCCTGACAGTACCCCCCACCAAAGCCCCCTCCCTGGGTTTTTGGGGGTGAACCTGTGGAATTCGCTGACCAATCTTGGGGCATGAACGTTGCTGCTGGGCTCCCACGACCTTTCCTCGGGACCATAACCCTTCCAGTCCACGAGGTAAAAGATTTTCCCTTTCTTGAGTTTGGAGTCTAGGATCCTCTTAACCTCGAATTCCTCGGAACTCTGAATTTGAACTGGAGCTGGGGGCTGGACACGTCTGAAGTTAGGTGGGCTTCTTTTAATCAATGACACGTGAAACGTAGGATGGATCTTCAGTGACTTAGGGAGAGCCACTCTCACACTCACTGGGTTTATCATTCGCACCACAGGGTAGGGGCCCACAAATCTAGGTTGGAACTTTCGATTTCCTCTCAACCTCATGTGCCTAGTGGAAATCCACACCTTTTCTCCTGATTCATACACTGGACTCTCTTTTCTCTTCTTGTCTGCCTGTACCTTGTAAGCATCTTTGGCTTTCTGGAGATTGGAAGAGGCTAACTGATAGGATTTCTGTAGCTCGTGTATAGCCTCTTCGGCTGCTGGGACCTCCACGTCTACCCGACCCACCAGCATGTTAGGATGCCGACCCGAGTTCAGATAAAATGGGGAAAATCCTGTAGACGAATGGACGGCATTGTTGTACGCGAACTCTGCCGTACTCAACAATGAGGGCCATTCCCCCTCCTGATCCATCAGATACAAGCGGAGATATTGTTCCAAATCCTGATTCACTCGCTCCGTTTGTCCATCCGTTTCCGGGTGAAAACTGGTGGACAAACGGGAGTCCACTCCTAGACCCTTGAGGAAAGCCTTCCAAAATCGAGAGACAAACTGTGGGCCTCGATCGGAGATAACCACCTTGGGAACCCCATGTAATTTCACAATGTGGTCCACAAACAGAGTAGCTAACTGAGAGGCTGTGGGGAGGGACCTCAAAGGGACAAAATGGCTCATCTTGGAAAACATATCCACCACCACCCAAATGACGGAATACCCTTGGCTAGATGGCAGGTCTACTATGAAGTCCATGGAGACTGAATGCCAAGGAGACGGGGCAATGGGCAACGGCATTAACAGGCCCTGCGGGGACTGTCTCATACTTTTACCCTTAACACAGGGCTCACAAGTGGCGATGTACTGTCTCACCTGAGCATCCATGCCGGGCCAACTGAAGGTTCTCTTGATTAATTCCAGGGTCTTCTTCGCTCCTCTATGGCCTGCTAGCGGGTGGTCGTGAAAGTGTTGAATGACTTCACCTTGCAATTGCTCACCGGGGACAAACATCTTTTCTTGCCAGAAGGGACTTTGGTTTCTCACACTGCGGTCTGGACCACCTGATTCCCAATCTGAATATTCGGCCTTGGAAAACTCTTCCTTTATTCGGGCCTCCAAATCGTCCTCGACAGCTATGGCCACTATCTTCTCCTCCGGAATAATGAATCCTTCCATCTTGGTTTTGATTTCCTCTCCCATACTCAGACGGGACAGGGCATCCGCCTTCCCATTGGAGGAGCCAGGCTTGTACGTGAGGACAAAATCATAATCTGCAAAGAAGAGCGACCAACGCAATTGTCTGGGGGTGAGCGTGCGCGCTGACTTGAGGAACTGTAGATTCCTATGATCTGTGAAAACCGTGACTACATGTTTCGCTCCCAACAAATAATGTCTCCACACTTTGAATGCTTCTTTGACGGTCAAAAGCTCCTTGTCAGCAATGGAGTAGTTTATCTCCGCTGGGGTAAGCTTGCGGGAATGGTACGCCACTGGATGAAGCTGCCCGGTGTTCTTCTGGCGCTGCGACAGGATTCCTCCTATGGCCAAATTGGATGCATCGGCCTCAATGAAAAAGGGCTCACTCGAACAGGGGTGTTGCAGTACTGGGGCTGTCACGAACGCTTCTTTTAATTGCTGAAACGCCTCCTCCGATTCTCGTTCCCAGACGAATCGCACATTTTTCTTTAGCAGCCTAGTGATGGGGCTCACCTTCTCGGAGAAGTTCAAGATGAAGCGTCTATAGAAATTGGCGAATCCCAGGAAACTTTGGATCTCCTTCACAGATCTGGGCGCCGGCCAAGACTTGATCGCTTGCAACTTAGAGTCGTCCATGGCAACTCCTTCCGGAGACAAAACAAAGCCCAAAAACTCCACTCGGGAAGAGTGAAAGACACACTTCTCCAATTTGACAAATAGATGGTTTTCCAGTAGGCGTTTCAGGATGGCTCGCACATGATGAACGTGTTCCTCTAAGCTGTTGGAGTAAATAAGGATGTCATCGATGTAGACCACTGCGAAACGGTCCAGACACTCCCGAAGCACATCGTTGACAAAATGCTGGAACGCTGCGGGGGCATTGCAGAGCCCGAAGGGCATCACTTGATATTCATACAAACCAAACCTGGTTCGAAAGGCAGTTTTCCACTCCTCTCCTTCGGCCATGCGCACCAAATGATAGGCCCCCCGTAAATCCAATTTTGTATACACATTGGCCTCTTTGACTTGATCCAAGAGTTCTGAAATCAGGGGCAGAGGATAACGGTTCTTCTTGGTGGCCAGGTTCAATGCCCGATAATCAATGCAAGTCCTCAAGGTCCCATCCTTCTTCGGAATGAAGAAGAGGGGCGAAGACACCGGAGACTGAGAGGGGCGGATGAATCCATTGGCTAGATTTTGTTCAATATAGTCCTTCAAATGGGATTCTCCGGTTCCGACAACGCATAGATTCTACTGCATGGCAAGGACACCCCTGGTTCCAACTCGATCCGACAATCATATTCTCGGTGGGGTGGCAACTTCTTAGCCTCCTTCTCATTGAACACCTCTTTCAGATCCTGGTATTCCTCGGGGATCTCTGGGGCCTCCAGAGCACACACCATTTGAACCTGATTGGCCAGGTTTTGGGACAACGTGGAACTTGGGCTCTCCGGAGCCAACTGGAAACAATGCTCAGAGCAAAACTCGGAACTCATCTTTACAGAGCGCTGTGACCAATCAATCTGCGGGTTATGCTCGGTGAGCCAGGGTAGCCCCAGTATGAGTTGGAACTGGGGGGCATCTATGAGACTAAATCGAATGAAGCTTCGGTGCTCTCCGGGGCCCACCACTGTCAACAACTCAGTATCATAAGCGATGGGTCCCGACGACAACTGGGTGCCATCCACTGCTCGCACTGGTTCCGGTCTAGGTTTCTTCTCAAACTGTATTCCCCAGGTCTTGGCAAACTGGATGTCGCAGAAGTTCCCTGTAGCCCCCGAATCTACCATCACCGAAACCTCCTCCTTCTGAGCTTTTCCAAACTCGATCCTACACAGTAAACTCAGATGCGGGGCTGCGGATTGCAGGGTGTTGGCTAACAGTTGTGGCTTGGGAGTTGGCTCGTCACTCGCTCCCACCAGTGCAACTCCGTCTACTGGTGGAGCCGATCTTTTACCCACGAGCTAGCCTTGGATCTCTTCGGACATTCCTTGACAAAGTGGCCCGATTGCCCACAATACATACATAATCGACCTTGGCGCCTCTTTTCTCGTTCCTCCTGCGTAAGAGGGCCTCGAATGGTTCCCACCTGCATCGGCTCTTCCTGGCTTTGGCCTTCTGGGTTTTTCACAACCTCCGGTCGAGACCGATCGAATCGTGGCGGGAGAGTACGGATATCCTTTCGTCGTTCACTTCGCCTTTCTGCAAGTCTCTGATCAATCTGTAATACTAGGTCGATGAGCTCTGACACATCTGTGGGTCGTTTGGGAATCTGCGCCAAACCGTCCTTCAGCTCATCCTTGAGGCCTCGGTAGAAAATGGCCGCCCGCTTAGCCTCTGGCCAACTCGTTTCGACGATCAATTTATTGAATTGTGCCAGGTAAGCCACCAAATCACGATTCCCTTGTTTCAATTCCAATAGTTCATTGTCGGTGGTCTGTGACACATTTCTTCGGTCAAAAATACGCAAAAACTCAGCTTTGAATTCTTCGAATTTATACAACACTGGATCGTTGCTTGCCACCAAAGGCAAAGACCACGCGGCAGCATCTCCGCTCAGGTAAGACAGGACAAAAGCCACTTTCGACTGATCCTCTTTAAACAGAATGGGCTTACACAAGAAATGCAGGGAACACTGGGTCAGAAAAATTTGGGCCTTGTGGGGATCTCCCTGAAATCTCTCAGGCGGGGCCAACGGAATGGTAGGGGACATTGCGTGCACCACCTGTGTGGTAAACTCCGTAGAAGAGGATGAGGAGGGAGCGGAACCAAAGGTAGATGATTTTATACCACCGAAGTTGGGGCGCGGGCTCTCAGCTAGTTCATCTAATCTCTGTCTAAAATAACTAGCCTCCTGGTTGGATTTCCTAACTTCCTCCCTCGTCTCACTCAACTGTTTCTGAAGTCCCTCTAACACAGAAGCCAAAGCCTTGACATCCAAACCCTCGGCCATCTCGCTCAGACGGAAGATAATTGAGGCACTTCAATCTGTCAGAAGCAGTACCTGAAATATCCAGATCTCCGTGGGAGCGAGCGGCTATCTTCAGTGATGCTAATTTCTGAATTCCCAAACACCCCTGCACCCGGATTGCTCCAAGCCCAGGAATGGAAGGGAAAGGGGAAGTGGATAACAAACAACAAAGAGAGTCTTCCACACTGGTGCCTCGTACTACCTCTGGAAGGAGTGGCTGGGGAACACCTGCAACAGGGAGCAGAACATTACTAACGTTCTAATAAATCATGGACGACACACTCACTCACTCTCGACTCTCCTCAATCATACCTGGTTGTTGTGTGGAGTTAGCTTCTCTCTTAATGAGTCCCAAAGGTGAGGTGAGGGTTTGTACTCTTGTTGCTTGTGTAGAGATGTTGCAAAGATGATGTGACGGGCAAGCACTGGGCTACGACAGAACCGGCAAGGCTGAAGAATGAAAGTTCTTACCGGGGTTCTGAGACAATGCGGAAGGTACTTGCCCACTGGAACGAAACTCCGACAAGGAATGCTTGACTGACAGAGTCCGCACAGCCAGACACTGGCCGCGTCAAGTCAGAGGCACACAACCGGAAAAGCAGGAATCCTCAGGAACGAAGCGTGAAATGCTTACAGGGGTATCGGAACAGAGTCTCTGTGAAAGCTGACTGGAATGGCGGGAAAACTATGACAGAACGCGGTGAATTGACAGGAGTCTAACTCAGGGCGTCTAACTGCTGGAAAGGGACAGTTGAAGTGCGCCACATAGAACGTGCGGCGTTAGGAAATGGCCGACTGCAGAAAAAGACTAGAACGCTAACTGCATCGAAATGGCGGCACAAGCCGGAGGCGAGCTACTCCTCCGACCAGCCGTGATCATGAGCCAATTTCTGCAAGGAACCCCAAAGCGGGAACAGCCTCCCAACAGGAAATCTTCCCCTAGCTGCCGGGACTGACAGGGGTCTCTTGCTGGGGGTCGGCACAGTCCTGACACCCGTAAGGTGGAGTGTGGCGTCCCCTAGGGTTCATCACTTTCCCCCCTTCTGTTTAATTTTTACATCTACCCCCTCATCTTTATGTTACAGCAGCTGGAGGTCACGGTGTTCAATTACGCCGATGACCTCCAGCTAATCTTCAATCTTTCCCATTCCCCCTCGTCCGCTCAGAAGGTTCAAACTGTTATGTTATTCATTCAGGACTGGATGAAATGCAACCACCTCAAGCTTAATTCAGACAAGACTGAGCTGGTCTTGACTGGAGGTGGTTGCAGTCCATGGTCCCCATCTGTTTGGCCCTCATCACTCGGTGCCCCCTCCCCCCCCACTCCCGGTCCGTAAAGTTAAAACCCTTGGGATTCTGCTTAACTCTCAACTTTCTGTGCACTCCCAAGTCAGTTCGGTGGTATCTTCCTGCTTCTTCTCCCTCAGGATAATCAGGAAAATATCCCGCTTTTTCTCCCTTCCGGCGCTAAAGGTTATTGTAATGGCTATGGTGCTCTCGCGCCTTGATTATGGAAACATAATCTACAACGGCGCGCCGGCCTACGCCATACACCGCTTGCATCTAGTGCAGAAACAGGCTGCCCGCCTGATTCATGGACTGCCCAAATTCCACCGAGCCACCCCATTGCTAAAGGCACTGCACTGGCTACCCGTGAGAGAACGGTCCTTATTCAAACTAGGCTGCCTCACCTTCCAGGCCAGGATGGGCACTGCTCCTGAGTTCATTTGCTCAGCTGTCAGTCCCTACTTACCGGGCAGAGAACTCCGCTCTAGTCACATGGCACTCCTGGCCATACCCCGCTTCAAGAAAAAGAAAGCCGGCGGGGCAAAATTTGCGGCCATGGCACCGGTGTTCTGGAACTCCTTCCCCCTGGCGCTCCGAACTTCACCCTCTTATTTAGAGTTCCGGCAACATTTGAAAACTTTTCTTTTTTCTAGTGATTTTGCCACCTAGTATGTCTTCTCCTGCTGCTGTTTGCTGGTCGTAATCTCCAAAGCGCCATGAAACCGCTTGGTATAAGAGCGCTTAATAAATGTTTTTAAATTCAAATTCAAAACACAGTCACTCATTATTACAACACTATCATATGCACTCATACACCTATGCAGACACTCACACACTGCCACTCATCCATGGAGTTATTCACACACCTAGTCAGTCCTGTAGAGAATCAATCACACTTTGATTTCTTCATCTATACAGTTAAACACAGAACAGCTTACATTTTCACAGATATACTAACACATACTTACTCACTTATACAATCAAATCCTTCATCCATACTCTTATACATCCACTCATTCTTCAATATGTAAAACATATTTAAACTTCACAAAAACACACAGACACAGGATGATGTCATCAGTGATGTCATCAGTGATGTTATTTGAGATGTCATCAGTGATGTCATCAGTGATGTCACTGACCATGTCATGAATGATGTAATATGTGACATCATCAGCATTGGATTGCGAATGCGCGAAATATATAGTTAGTGCAACTAACTATATAGGAATTTCATTGGTTTTATATCAATGAAATATCAAGCTAACTATAAAGCGCCGGGACACTCTTTGAGTAGCCGTGCGCTATATAAAACCAAGATAACATAACATAACATATATATGGTCTCTAACCTATGTTTTTTTCAGTGAATTTTTAAGGTTTTGTGAATGCAAATTCCCAACTATATATGGTCTATAACCTATGTTTTTTTCAGTGAATTTCATTGGTTTTTTAAAAGCTAATACTATAGCTGTAACCATTACATGTGTATGGCTTCTTAAATAGCGCACTTATCACCACTAGAGGTCTCAAGGCGCTTGCTTTGGGAACCCGTCCTGATTTTTCCCTGTGAGATAGCCCCTACTGGGCACCCCCACGGTGAATGCCAGGCATCCCGCTGCGGGGGGCGAAGTGGAGATTGAGCAAGCTATTGCCCAGAGTTGCAGAGTGTGAACCCCTGATTTGATTAGGCACCGAAGCGAGAATTATCGAGTCCTTGGACATTTGAGCTCAAGACCCTGCCGCGTCGGGAATTGAACCCGGGTCTGACCTCTGCTTCAGGGTCTGCCTCCTCTAACCAGTGAGCCACACTTCTCCACATAAATCTGTGGCAAACAACTAGCACAAGTGTGTATTTCTGTTCACTTTCTTTGGAGTAGGTATGCATTGCAAGAGGGAAGGGGGGATGGGGGGGATACGGGATTTTATGAATGTGATTGTGTTGGGTACCTTTTCAACAGAAGAAGATAAATCAGTGGCGTGTGCTTAAGTGAAAGGCTGGAGTGGCACTGGTACAAAAAATAAAACCGAAGCATTTCAGTAATAAGTGGGCAATCTTACCCACAATTCAAAAGGTACAAGAATGTTTTTGTCTATGAAACTTATTTATATCTACATGCACTGGCAAAGAGTTAACATTTTAAGTGTATAGTTTTTATTAAAGAAATAAACAAAGGAGTGCATACTAGCTTATCAAGCCCTCCACTATAAAGAAGTCTCACTATTCAGCAATATACACTTCTGACTGCCACAACTCTTACTGGGCCACAAATGTTCCCACACCAAGGATTGCCTGTGGATATTAGCTCTTCCGCAGAACAAACAGTGGTAGGTCCAAATGCCTCAAAAGTAGGTAGGTGAGGATATGCGGCACAAAGTCATGACGGCTAATTAACTGCAATCCTGCCCTGAACTGGAAAGAGAAGGTAGCTACTACTGAGATGGCACCCTGCACTAGTCTCCAATTCTAGAATTTACCAACGTCCAAATAAGTTTATGACAAGAACCAGATATACTTGCAAATTATACTCACCAGGGCTCTGCTAGATTGAACGAAATAGAGGGTGTCCTGTGCACTAAACCTTATACACCTTCCCCCGTACTGCCCTGTGGTTAACTCAGTTCTGTCAAGTATCACGCATTAGGCGTGACGCTAACGCATCTTGGAAAAAGTAAAAGAAAAAACAGTAAATTTTCCCAATTTCTTCAACTTGCATGTTTTTTCATTCTTTTAAGGAGTATTGTTATGTATATTGTATGTGTTTATCTAAAGATCTGAAGATGAATTGGCAAATTGTTTTGTTCTGTAAGCCATAATGTATTTGAACCAGCACCTGTATTGCACTTCTTCAGTGCCCTTCTGGCTCTCGCCTATGCGCCAGCTTTCATCTTCAGTGCAGTGCCAGGCTCAGCCATAGAGTGTCTTTGGCCAGCCAGGGGGGGCGCAGGTAGGGGCAGGCAGTGTTGAAGGTGGTTGCTGTATCTGAGAGAGGACTAGCTGGCTTGCCTCGTTTCTGCATGGCTACTCACTGGCACCATGCTAGGCTTCTCTCCCTGGTCTGTTACAATCACTGACACGTCTGGGCCCACTCTCAGGAGCTTTGAGGCAATGTGTGTGTAGCATTGCCGCTGTGGTGGGAAAAATATGTAGGTCATCCCAGAGACACAAGTTGCAATACATGCCTACATCTTTTGACCTACAGAGAGACTACTACTTTTCTGGCTGCAAATGAGTGAATGGTGCACATGTCAGATATTTAGATGCCTTCGTATAACTCCTCCCACACAAGCAAAGGTCTAGCCTCAGAAATTATAAACAATGATAGAAAAGCCACAAACTGACATTTCACGAGGCGGTTGAACTAAAAATGTAACTAGTTAGTGGAAATTGTTAAGTCACAGAGAGAGCATTTGCTGTGCTGTGCGATCCTGGGCAAATTAGAACAATTTGACATATTGTCGTAAACGAAGCATACTGATGCAGACCAACACATACGTGGATCTAGCTGGGACTCTCTTGGTGACATTTGTATCCAGCTCAGATGTTTACTATTGAAGTGACGTAATTGAGAAAGCTTTTAATTTGACATGGTTGGAACAGAAGCTTCAGTAAATATTTTTATTTATAAACAACGGGTGACCTTTGTCATTCATAAATGCTTTTGAATTGCTTGAAATATCATAATCCTTTAAAATAGTATGTTCACTCCTTCCCTTAGATTAGATGTGCTGTTACCCAGTTGTCATGAGAAGAGCACTATCTAGGTAGGTTGGGTGATGAACACTTCACTTCACTTGTACTGCAGCGATTTGTTAGGATTAGCAGCCCCAGCTTTCCGCAAACATCAGTGGGTCGGTATGTGACAACCCCGTCCCCACCAGACATAGAGATCAGCACTTATTTTGATGGCCTGAAGCTGCTCCAGCAGCAGTCCAGCCTCCTTTATAACGGGGATCAGCAGCGGGGTATGTCATCACACATTGGAAAGGATACAGATATTCTGGCAATGCATTGTCATATTCAACTAATTACTAGCGCCTGCCTCTGACCTGAATTCATCAGTGGGGCTTCTATAATACTGGCCTGGCGGCAATTTATGAATAAACAGGCTGGGGCTTTTGTGTGCACCTCGCCGGACATGACAGCCACCACCCACAAAGGCACGCATCGAATCTTCTGTGTTTGAAAACTTGATGCTACACAGGATAAGTGAAATCAGTGGGGCTTCTATAATACTGGCCTGGCGGCAATTTATGAATAAACAGGCTGGGGCTTTGTGTGCACCTCGCCGGACATGACAGCCGCCACCCGCAAATGCACGCATCGAATCTTCTGTGTTTGAAAACTTGATGCTACACAGGATAAAAGAAACACTTGCTCCTCAAAAAGAAAATCTTGAGAGGAGCATGACAATGACGCAACCTAATTCTTTGGAAAGTTGTCATTTCTGGCGCCGCATCACCTACTTAGCTGAGAGGAAAAAATACAATGCCTAGATTAAATGTTTTTAGGCATTCGTTTGCTTTTCTGTTTACTGTATCATTGCTTTTATGTTACTCTTAACTTGTTTATGAGACATAAATGGAGTCGGTGAACAACCGGCCCTGCCCACCTGTCCTGCCACTGTGAAGCTGCCAGAGCTCGGGACCAGGATCCGGGTCAGGCGGCAGCAGGTGCTCCCATGAGTGCCGGCAGCACGGCGTGCATGTGAGCCCCCAGATGAGCAGCAGAGATGAGCCTTGGTAGAAGGGGGCTCACCTACCTACCTTCCTTCTCTCGTGTTCACCACCCGGTCTCCCCCTCGGCACAGGAGACCGGCAGGCACATCAAGGCTTCCCCCAGGCAGGGGGAAGCGGAAACCACGTCCTCCCTGCCCCGCCCACAACCAGGCGGCGGCCATCTTGAGGTGGCTCGGGCCGCGGCGGTGATCTCGGGAGGAAAAACGAGGGGTGGGCACCCTCGATATTAAAATAAAAAGATCAAAATATAAAGAGAAGCCCCCATAGGCCTCCTCCCCAATTTTCTCTCCCGAAAAATCGCTGAGTGCGCGCACTGTGCGCGCTTACAGATAAATAATTTATTTCTCTTTTAATTTTCTCAAGAACCACTGGAGAGATTTACACTATTTAACAAAAAGCATGATCTGCGTACCAGACACTACCATTTTGACAAGTTTGGTGTAATTCCCTTCAGTGGTTCAAGCTGTAGCCGTGTCTAAAGGTCCTATGGAAATTAACATGGGGAAAACACGTTTTGGGACCCCCCTTTTTTTTCAGCCCCCACTTGACTAATCCCCCCCAAACTTTCAGGGAAGGAGAGGAGCGGAGAGAGCCATCTTCTTTGAGAAATTTGCGAAGATTCATCAACCAACGCCAAAGTTATTCCCAATAGAATGTTGGGGATTTCCTATGGAAACTAGGTCCTAACTATATATACCTACTGGCGTATATATATATATATATATATATATATATATATATATATATATATATATATATATTCACTGAAAAAACCATAGGTTATAGACCATATATAGTTAGGAATTCGCATTTACAAAACCTTATTTTACTCACACAAAACCATTGAAATTCCATATATAGTTAGTTGCACTAACTATATATCGCGCACCCGCAATCCACTGCTGATGATGTCACATATTACATCATTCATGACATGGTCAGTGACATCACTGATGACATCACTGATGACATCTCAAATGACATCACTGATGACATCTCAAATGACATCACTGATGACATCACTGATGACATCTCATTTGACATTACTGATCACATCACTGATGATATCATTCATGTGATAATACGATGAACCTCTTCAGACTCTAATATAACCTTAGATACAATCAGTGTAAACAGACACTCACAGACTGTCACTCATCCATGTAGTTACTCACACACCTAGTCAGTCATGCAAATAATCAATCACACCTCCATTTCCTCAACTATACAGTTATACAAACTTTACTTATTCAAACATATACTAACACATATTTACTCTCTTATACAATCCCTGATACAAGTTCACAATGATCCATACAGCCACTCACACATTCACTGGCTCTTATGCACAGTTATTTATATATGTCAACTCTCACATGTACTGTGTTTTACATATGTACTTACTTTGACATGTAGCACTGAGATATCCATTCACTCACCAATACACTCATGCACACAGTCAACCGCCCATACAGCTGTTTCCACATGCACTTTTGAAACTATACATCTAGTGAATCAACTGCTCACACATCTATGCACAGAGACATACACCTCCCAGCCACCCACACACACACTCAGTCTCCCATACAAATACTTGGGCAACCAATCAATAACCCATATAGTTACTCATTTAACTACTTATCAACACATGCAACAGTTTACAGAACAACAGACATAATGATGCACAAATTAAGACAGTTTAGTCACTAACCCATGCACTCAGTGAGACACATTTAATCACTCACTCATACAGTCAGTCATGCACCTACTAAATCCTTCATCCAGACACTTATACATCCACTCATTCTTCAATATGTAAGACATATTTTAACTTTACAGAAACATACAGTCACTGGATGTTGTCATCAGTGATATCATTTGAGATGTCATCAGTGATGTCATCACTGATGTCACTGACCATGTCATGAATGATGTAATATGTGACATCATCAGCAGTGGATTGCGGGTGCGCGATATATAGTTAGTGCAACTAACTATATATGGAATTTCAATGGTTTTGTGTGAGTAAAATAAGGTTTTGTAAATGCGAATTCCTAACTATATATGGTCTATAACCTATGGTTTTTTCAATGAATTTTCAAGGTTTTGTAAATGCTAATTCCTAACTATATATGGTCTATAACCTATGGTTTTTTCAGTGAATTTTCAAGGTTTTGTAAATGCTAATTCCTAACTATATATGGTCTATAGCCTATGGTTTTTTCAGTGAATATATATATATACATACATATATAAACATATATCATCTGTATATCTATATAAATACAAACATAAATGCATGCATACATATACTTATATGCATACAGATGCATGTTATTTACGTGAAAGTTGAAAAAACACTAATAAAAGCAAAGCTAAAAAGCCACCTCATTACAAACAGAATGGCTTTAACTTAAACAAGGGCGAGATCTATTGCATTTTCAATGCTTGTTTACTTTGGTTCCATCATGAAGGCATTCAGATGTGTCACACATTTGCCATAAATTTTGAATGTTAGCACTCTAGTTGCACATTAGATCACTGTAGTAAAGCTACTGCTCACCAGGGACGTCTGCTGCTGGTATTCAAAGTGCATGTTTCAGTCTGCATGTCAGAATTGTTTTAATGAAATAGAAGAGGATTTGAGAAGTCACTCAAAATGATCCCTAATTTTTCTTTCTGAAGCACTAATCATACTTTCTATGGAAAAAGTAACCCCCTCATGTTGTTCCTTTTTAAATTGAGTGTTTTCAGACTTACCACTTCATTCCAATCAAGATGGCTTCTGGTGTGCCATACTTTTGTCATAAGTAAGACTGTTAGCGCTCTAGTTGTTCTTTAGAACACTCTGGGACATTCTGTCATTGGGCTATACTTGGGGTACATCTGGGTGATATTTGGGCTACATTTAGGCTCTTTTGTCTCTGGTGGCCATCTTGGGAGACTGTATGTCAGAATTTT
The DNA here is from genome assembly GCF_964263255.1 of Lissotriton vulgaris. Classification (NCBI taxonomy): domain Eukaryota; kingdom Metazoa; phylum Chordata; class Amphibia; order Caudata; family Salamandridae; genus Lissotriton; species Lissotriton vulgaris. The sequence continues at coordinate 27,995 of NW_028252914.1, forward strand.
TTAATGAAATTGAAGAGGGTTTGAGAAGTCACTCAAAATGTGCCCTAATTTTTCTTTCTGCAGCAATAATCATAATTCATATGGCAAAATATACCCCCTCATTTTGTTCCTTTTTAAATTAAATGTTTTAAGAGTTACCACTTTATTCCCATCAAGATGGCTTCAGGTGTGCCATACCTTTGTAATAAGTAGGACTGTTAGCGCTCTAGTTGTTCTTTAGAACACTCTGGGACATTCTGTCATTGGGCTACACTTGGGCTACATCTGGGTGATATTTGGACTACATTTGGGCTCTTTTGTCTCTAGTGGCCATTTTGGGAGACTGCATGTCAGAATTTTTTAATGAAATGGAAGAGGATTTGAAAAGTCACTCAAAATGTGCCCTAATTTTTCTTTCTGCAGCACTAATAATACCTTCTATTGCATAATATACCCCCTCTTTTTAAATTAAATGTTTTAAGAGTTACCACTTTATTCCCATCACGATGGCTCCAGGTGTGCTATACCTTTGTAATAAGTAGAATCGAAACCATCATAACACTTGTTTCCAAAAAAAAAAAAAAAAAATTCTTTTCAGAACTAACTATTTCTACCAAAACATGCTCCAAGAGCATCTTATGACATGTTTTTTCGCCGCTTCATTGTAGTGCGCGACCGGGTGCGCGCACCCTCCTATCGCGTACAGGACCTGAGACTTGCATGTGAAGTCATGTGACTTCAAAACAACACTTCTAGCTGATATTTTCTCGACGCTTCCATTTTGTGCGCGACCGGGTGCGCGCACCCACCTATCGCGTACAGGCGTCGAGACAAGCATGTGCAGTCATGTGACTTTAAAACAACACTTCCAATTGGTTCTTACTAGTTTCTATTCTGCAATTTACACAGAACACTCCACCCACTTCCCTAGAAAACTAGTTTATCGAAAAACTTTTAAAGCCTCCTCTTATGAAATATTCGACATCAATCACATAGCAGAGTACTAAATAGCACTATATACACTCCGTCCCTTAATTATAAGAGACTTATTGCTATGTAAAAGCAACTTTTGTTTTCACGCGATAATGTGAAATGCTGAGCCTGTCACACAATTTGCTTTCACATATATGTTACTATTCTCCTTCGAGCACTAATACCGTAGAAAATACCACCAATAGCGGTGATATTTTTTACACCGACAATGGGCGATTTCTATCGCTTAGAGCCCTTGCTATTATAAAGTATTATTTCCTAAGTCTCTGATCTCCGACTGTGGAACGTGACTCCCCTGTGTGTCGTAATGAGGTGCTAAGAGCAGCACGTACACTATACTGTGACTAAGCATCCATAAATTCCGCGGACATTTCTACCTGCTATCTGCAATTATAAACATCAAAAGGAGCTACGCTGCCCCCCTTGGAGAGGCCTCACTCCCACTGCTACAAAGGCTTGGCAGTCGCCAAGATACACAAAACAGCGTCTCGGATCCATTAAACTTCTGTGACGATCTCAATGAAAATAAGCACTAAACAATATTCAAGTATGTAGTATTCCTTCTACTTGGTTAGAGACTAGGGGGCATATTATCAAGGGGGTTTATCACCACTTTTTTGGCTTTAAAAGCCAAGAAAGCGGAGATAAAAGTATCTCCCTATTACCAAGCTGTCGCTAACACCAGTTAGTGACAGCTAATAGGAGATAGCGACCATCTTGGGCCCCGCTTTACATGTCAGTGATATTTATCACTAATGACATGCAAAGTGTGTATGCCAAGATGTTAGCGACTGGAAACAGTCCCTAACATCGCTATCTCCTATTACCAACTTTTGGAGATATTCGCGCTAAGCGCAAATATCTCCAAAAGCTAACAATGGGAGGTGGATAACATGGCTAAGAGCATTTGCTCGATAATGCATGAATATCGCTGACTTTTCAGCGATATTCATGCATTGCGGCCGTTTTTTATCGCATTTGCGATAAACCTTGCTAATAGCAAGGTTTATCTGCCATAAAAATCGCCGATGTGCGGCGGTAATTTTTGTCTCTAAACAAGTTAGAGACAAAAATTATCGCTAGTTGTTGGTAATATGCCCCTAAACATTTACCGCAGCGCTGCAGCGATTTCTTCCGCAAATAAACCTTGGTATTAATGAAGTTTAACGCAAATGCGGTAATAATCGTTGCAAAGCATAAGTATCACAAAAAAATCAGGATTATTCATAGATAGTGACCTAATGCTATTAGACATGTTATCCACCTCCCATTGGATAACATAACTAAGAACTACTCAGGGCAAGTCGTAGCTTTGCGCAAATATCTCCAAAAGCTAGTAATAAGAGATAACGATGTTAAAGACTATTTTCAATCGCTAACATCTTGGCAAGCCCACTTTGTATCTCATTAGATATAAATGCAACTGACATGCAAAGTGCGGCCCAAAATATTCACTATCTTCTACTAAGTGTTGCTAACTGGTGTTATCAGCAGCTAAGTAATAGAGAGATAATTTTATCTCTGCTTTCTTGACGTTTAATGCAAAAAAAACACAGATAAACACCTTTCATAATATAATAATAATAATAATAATAGGGGGGTCTTGTAAAGCGCATGGTGACGCACAACGGCGTATCCCCGCGCTCCGATACGAGCGTGGTAAGAGGCGGTACTGAGGGGAGGCCGTTATTTCACATATAGGAGTGTTTTTAGCTTTGCTCTAAATATCGACTCTGTAGGTTCCAAACGCAGCGCAACCGGAAGTTTATTCCAGCTGGATGAGGCAAGATACCTGAAGGACCTGCCGCCCATCCTAGCTCTGGTCACTTTGGGAATGGTAAGGCGCCCTGATCCAGAGGATCTGAGTGCGCGTGTCGGCTCGTAATGGGTCAGGAGACCCTGAAGTGGAAAGGGTGCCCTGCCGTTAATAATCCGATGACAGGTGCAGAGGGCCTTAAATTCCACCCTGCTTCTGACCGGGAGCCAGTGTAAGGCCTGGAGAGCGGCTTTGGAGGCTGATCTTCTCGGCAGTTTGAGCACCAGCCGGGCAGCGGCATTTTGCAAAACCTGTAGACGGCTCAGGTTTTTCTCAAGGGTACCCAAATAGAGCAGGTTGCCGTAGTCCATTTTGGACGTGACTAAAGCGTGCACTAGTGTCCTGCGGGCTTCGGTGGGAAGGAGCTCCAATACCTTCCTGATGGTCTTAAGGATCCCGAAACAGGTGCCAACCACCCTGTTTACCTGGGGACCAAAGGTCAGATCGGAATCGAACCAAATACCTAAATTCCTCGTCTCCCGGCAGGGAGTAGGAGCTGGTCCCAAGCAAGGCGGCCACCACGCTGACGTCCACGCCGCCCGATCACCCCCTACCACCAGCACCTCAGTCTTGTCGCCGTTGAGTTTAAGGCAGTTGGCAGACATCCAGGCAGCAAGTTCTTGCATGCATGCTCTGAAGATGTCTGCCGCAAGACTGGGTGCGCGCGATAGGGAGATGACTAGCTGCGTGTCGTCAGCGTAGGACACCATGCGCAGGCCGTGTCTCTCAACTATGGAGGCGACCGGGGCAACATAAAGGTTAAAAAGCGTCGGGCTTAGGGACGAGCCCTGAGGTACCCCTTGGTCCAGTGCCACTCTCCTGGAGTAGCAGTCGCCCTGCCTGACTTGAAAACCTCGGCCCGACAGAAACGACTGAATCCATTTTAGCGCTGCGTTGCCTACCCCTGCTATGTTCAGACACTGTAGCAAGATGGAATGTGCTACAGTGTCGAACGCAGCGCTGAGATCCAGCAGGATCAGAGCCATGGTATGGCCCTCGTCGGCCCCCTGTCGGATGGCTTCAGATGCCATGAGGAGCGCCGACTCAGTCGAATGTTGAGGTCTGAATCCAAATTGGGTGGGGTGGAGGAGATTTGTCTCTTCCACAAACTGCATTAGCTGCAAATTTGCCACCTTCTCCGCCACTTTCGAAAAGTAGGGAAGGAGGGATATGGGTCGTAGATTTTCCAGCTTTTCGAAGCTGATGTTGGGCTTTTTACGGAGGGGGAGCACAACTGCCTGTTTCCACTCACGAGGCAGGGTGCTGGACCTGAAGGAGATGTCCAACAGGTGCCTGATATATGGTTCTAGTGTCGTCAGGCTGTCGGCCAGCCGTTTAGGAGACGCTGGGTCCCGTGGGGAGCCTGACTTCACTGACCTGCATATTTTGATCAGGTCTTCTGCTGACGGGGTAGAAAAATTGAGCAGCAAGTTTTGTCCGTTCACCTCCCTATCAGGAGCTGCGAACTCTCCTCCGACCATTGGTTGGGCGGGAAAGGCGGAGTAAATTTTGGACACTTTGTCGGCGAAATACTCGGCAATGCGATTACAGGTGGCCGCAGAGCAGTCCTCTGGCCCCGCTGATGAGTTGGGGACAGCCAGAGACTTGTATACACTGAACAGTTCTTTCGCTGAGTTCTCGGCATCCATTATTCTACTGGTATAGTATACTGGTATAGTAATATACCTCTATATTCAAATTGAAGTAGGCGTAGGTCTTCACGCAGCAATCACATGCACAGTTTTGAAAGAATATGGCCCAGAAAGTCACTGAGTAAAATCTCATAAATGACAATCAACCAATTTCAATACGTATTACTTCAGAAGAACAGTTCTTTATGATACAGGGCTCTAGAATGACAGACATATCTCTTCTTTATAAAAACCCTTCAGTTTTTTTTAACAGCTGTTAAATGCTTCCATACTCATCACAAACCTGCTCCATCATGAACATTGCCTGATCTATCCTCAGGACGAAGAACATTTGTAATGAACTTGCCGCTATGCATGCAGAACACTAACATTGTGCTTCCTTAATACGTTCTATTCACTAAGCAGGACCATGACGGAACCACTCTATCATAAACACACTTGAACCATGACTCATAAAAGGATTACCTCAATCATGACCATGTAAGTCCCACTAAGCCCCCCAGCCCCCTAATCTTGAGTCAGAATTGGAACTACAACACAGGATTTAAAGTCCTGCAAAGAACACCATGTAACATTTAATACCATATACACCATTGTTTTCATATATCACTTTTCCTAAACTCACTCAGTGAAATATCGCTCATTTTATTTAATCACTTTTAAAGCATACCTTCTAACAATGCACCCAATCCTATGTGGAAGTGTTCAATATAAAAGATGACATTGCTTTAAGAAGGATAGAGAAATAAATAACACAATGTTGTAAAAATGTCTTTATTATATATACTTACCTAATAAAAAGAAAAAAAATTAATTTTCTTATGAAAATGTTGCACCTGTGGAAAGAAATTAAAAATAAAATTATAAAGTATATTATGTATATATTATTTATAGAAAAAACAATACGAAACAATAAGACAGATGCAAACAAAACTGTCAGATATTATTAATTAAACTTACCTTATAAATATAATATCTGTGGAGGAGAGTAAAAAAAATAATCTGTTATAATACATATTTCTGAATGCAATGTAGCAAAATAAGTAAACAACATATTAAATGATTTATTTTTGCTGTCCTCAGAAAACATTGATTTTCACTATCAAGAGTGATTTCAACATCAATCATCATATAACAGCGGGGAAAAAAAACCACAATCAAAATGATTGTGTTTAAAAAACCCATACAAAATCTGCATACATATTATAAATACTTGAAAAAAACATGTCTTAAATGTTTTCCTCAAATTCGCAATTTCTTGAGTAAGCACACTACATCTTCCACAGTTACAACTTAATTAAAGTATACCACTTATTTTTCAAGATATCTCAACAAAATCCTGTGCAGCAATCTCCTATAAAAATGTATTTAAAAGACACAGTTTCTTCTCTCATACCTTTCCACGTAGCCAAATTGTATAAGCTAACTCATTATCTTTTAAATACCTCTCCCAAACACTTACGTCCATATAAGTTTCTAAATAATTCTCAAAACTACTCATTTTCTTCTCTCATATTTTTCCACGTGGCCAAATACTATGAGTTAAGTAGTTTTTTTCTGAAATTTTGTAATCTTAGTCTCATCTATTATTTTCTGTACTTTTACAATCAAAATTTGTACCATATTTTATACCATCAAACATTAAGTAAATTTGTACCTGATGTTATCAATGTGCAAAACACGAATTTCATTTATAGATTTGTACATCCTTATTTACATGATATTTCTAAACTAGTAAGTTTCAGATCTTTATAGTATACATATTCCTTTAGCAAACCACTCTACTGAAATTTGGGTTCCAAAAATAACAAATAAGAGTTACTTAAGGCAAAAGGCAAACGTTTTTTAAAAGTCAATTGGCTATCATTGCAAAGTGTCCAGCCAGTAGCACACTTTAAATAAGCTGTATAATGTCCTGATGATGTAGAATGCCCTTCATGATAAATAATGGCTACAGTTACAAATGTTCTTCTAGAAATAGAAACTTGAGAAGCCACAACATTTTTAATTAAAGTGGATAATTTAGTCCCATCAGCTCTGCATCGTTGAAACATTAAAATTACATATTGTCCGTATCTATGGATAAATAAAGTTGATAACATTTCAGACTTGCATTGAGAACACACCATATTTTGATGCGCATCTTTAACTAGTTTATTAAAAGGCACTTCTTTGCAGTCTGGTAATGTCAAATATAAAAATCTTTCACTGGGTATCTCAGTACTACTTAAAAATGAGCAATTATCACACTTATGTTCCCATTTATAAGAAAGCCCAAAAAGACTATCAATATCTACACCTTCATCTTCCAAAGCTGTAAACATATACATAATAAATTCCTGACAATCTTGCTGTATATTCTGAGAAAACTGATTTACTTCTGCACATATATCTAAAACATTCCTTAATTCCGAAACACTTCCTATTTCATTATCACCACTACTACACGTTTCAAATATAGAATTTAAAGAATGACAAAAGGTATGCTCCTGATTTTCTATAATCTGTTCCTTAACATTTTTCAAAAAGAAAACAACATTAACTACTACATTTGCATAGCAGTTGACACCACACCTATTTTCCAACTTAAATCCAACAATCTCTTCAATACTAACAGTTTTCCTAGAGCTACCAACAACAGCTACATCTTTTTTTCGTCGTTTCTGGACTACTTCAGCACATTTGTCCTCATTTTTCCTTTTCTGACCAACTATACGCCTTTCAATTAAAGGATATTGAGGTAAACTTGGAGCATATTCTCTTCTTAACCTATTGTACTCCTTCACACAATTTAAATCTGCACTAATCTTTGTCTCATCATAATCAATTAGATAAAGTCCACATAAAGTTCTAACACGCGACAGAGCAACATACGCCATACCCTCTTTGAATACAGTACTTCCAATATTTACCAAAGCACAATCTACACTTAAACCTTGAGATTTATGTATAGTCACTGCATATGCCAAACAAATTGGAAATTGCTTACAACGGACATATAAGTCTTTCACAAGCAAAAAACGAGTTGTACATCGACTAATTTGTTGAACTTCCTCAATCCCATCAAATTTTATCCTCAAAAATTCAATCTCATCTCTATTGGTATAATTCACAAAACCAACAACATTACCCATTGCTCCATTTACCAATCCTCTTTCTACATGTAAATTTCTTCTTAAAAATATCCGACAATTTAAACATACATACAGATTTTTCTCTTAACCAGCAGTTTTAGATATAGTTTTTTTTTTTTTTTTTTTATTATTTTTATTTTATTTTCACCTGGTATAAGATTACAAAACATTCGACAAAGTTGTCATTCAACCAATAAATACCAAATTAAACATAAATTGATCATTCTTCTCATTTTGTAGAAGATAACTTAACATTTTGTAAAAGATAGCTTAACATAAGATCAAAAGACATAGATGAACATATATTATGATTGTCTAAGTACATCAATTCATTTCTAGACTTCCCCACATTTTCTCAAATTTTTTTAACGATCTGACACCCCTTAGTTCTGCCAGCGTACCTTCCATAATTTTTATTTCATTGACCAGGTACCACCATTCCAAAGCGTTGGGTGGGTTGGGATTAATCCAGGCCCGAGCTAAAGTTAGTTTGGCACAAGAAAGTAAGATTGATAGTAATATACAATGTGGTTGATTTGTCAGGAGTGAGCCAAATATTACCATGGATGCGGTTAGTGGTAAGCTAAGAATGTTTTTTGTGGTTAGAATCTTTCCCACTTCTTCCCAAAATGTTCCTAATTTCGGACATGAAAACAACATATGGACAAGATCTGCCGCATACTCGTCACATTTCGGGCATTTAGTTTTTTCTCTCGTGATGTTGTTCGAAGACCATTTAGAAAATCTTTCAGGGGTATAATATAGCATATATATAGTTCTATACTGTTGTAGTCGTAAACTGGATGATCTTACATAGTCGTGAATGTTAGTATAAGATGTGTTCATTTGTTTTCCGGTTAGATTAGTTCCGAGTTTTAAATTCCATTTATTTGCTAATGCATCATTGTCGTCGGAGCTTAAACCTATAAAGAATTTATAAGCCGTACTAATTATTGATTTCTCTTTTTTAGAGTTAAAGATGTCCCATATACCCCCGTTCGACAGAGTGTTTATTCTATTTTTCCGTATTAGAAAGTCATGTATTTGTATATATTTAAATCTATGTGTATCGGATAGGCCATATAGTTGCTTTAAAGTTAGAAAATTCAGTATACCTCGAGAGTTATATAAATCGCCCAAAACCATAATTCCTTTCCGTTGCCATTCACGAGACAGCCCGTCGCCAAATATACTAGGCAGTCCGGGATTATCCCATAAGATTAACTGTGAATGAAATATAGTGGTTTTACAATGTATAAGTATGTCCTTCCATATCCTTACTGTATCTCGTATGGTCTTAAACTTAACCCTTTTGTAGAAATTTGGGTCTGTAATGCGAAGAAAAAATTGTTTAGAATCTCCCTTTAATGATAAATAGTGAAAGAAAAGTAAGTCCTCTTCATTTAGTAGTGATCGAATACGTCTTATAAAAGAAGCCCAGAAGTGTAATTTCAGGTCTGGAAAATTAAGACCACCAGATCCTATTTGATTTTTCAACATTTTTAGCGATCTTCTAGCCTTCTAATAGCCCCAAGTAAAGTTGCAGAAGATCCTATCTAGTTGTTTGAAGAAGAGTCTGTTCTGTGCCAGAGGAATTGACCTGAAAAAATATAAGTATTTTGGTATTATTTTCATTTTTATCAGATTTATTCTGCCGATTAAGTTTAATGGAAGTCGGTGCCATTTTTTTAAGTTTGAAGTAGTAGTTTTCATTAAGTTTTTATAGTTAATGTTATTAAGTTCTTTAACGTTTGATGTGATTTTAATTCCGAGATATGTTGCGGTCTTACATACTTCAGGCGTTGGTTGAGGGGGTACAAAGTTAGCTATTATTTGAGTTTTGTGAGCATTTAGTTTGTAACCTGAAGCATTACCAAATTTTAATGCTTCAGATTTGATAGCTTTTAAAGTATCAGTTGTTTCGATAGAGTATATAGCAATATCGTCCGCATACGCAGTAATTTTTAAACTTTGACTGCCAGTCTTGAAGGGTATTATTCCTGCCTGAGTATCCAAAGCCTTTAAAAACGGTTCTAGTGAAAGGGCAAACAATAAAGGTGATAGAGGACATCCTTGACGTGTACCCCTCTTAATTGGAAAACATTGTGAAGTAAGACCGCCGTAACTAGTGTATGCTATTGGGTTGTCATAAAGTGCCCGAATCCCATTTAAAATTTTTCCACCAAACCCCATTGATTCCATTACGTGCCATAAATAGTCCCACCCCACCCGATCAAACGCCTTTTCGGCATCAAGCATTATCATAGCCAGGGGGGTAGCCTCTATTTCTGCTATGTCGAACGCAGTTATTGCCGTATTAACATGAGCTGATGTATCTCTCCCTGTTATAAATCCATGTTGCTGCGTATTTACAATTTTAGGCATTAGTGGTGCTAATCTTCTGGCCAGACATTTAGCGAAAATCTTTGCATCAGCATTGATCAGGGAGATTGGCCTATATGAGCCCATCTTTTCTTTAGGTTTGCCCTTTTTATGAAAGAAGATAATTTTGGCTTTATTCCAAGAACGGGGAGCTGATCCGGTTCTGCCAATATAGGTAATTACTTCCAAAAGAAAGGGTGTTAGCTCTTCCATACATGATTTGTAAATTTCTAAAGGGATGGTGTCCTCACCAGCAGATTTTCCTAATGGGAGTGATTTTATGGCCTCTTTTAATTCTTCATTAGTTATTTCTGAAGTCAATTCCTCTGTCTCATTTCTTGTTAATTTAGTTGTTAAATTTTCTTTTAAATAGTTTTCAATTATTTTATCATTAGACATATTCTCTGGTGTATATAAGGTTTCGTAATATTTAGCAAATTGTTGAATTAAATCTTCCGGCTGATTATATGTCTTGTTGTCAGCCCCCACAATTTGAGAAATCATAGACTGTGCTCTATCCTCTGCAACTTTAAATGCTAAAATTTTTCCGATTTTGTCGCCACCTTCATATTGTGAAAATGTATATTTATGAACTTGTGCACTTCTTTTTTTTAAAAGAGTCTCTTTGGTTTTACATTTTAGCTGACTAAGATTTGCACTAATATCCAGGGTTGGGAGATTATCTCTTAAAGCTTTTACAAGTTTTATCTCCTCAGCTACAATGTCAGAGGTCAAAGTTAATTTATGATTATTTCTTTCATAATTTTGTTTCAAGACAAAGGTTTGTGTAAACCCTCGAATGCTGGCTTTACAAGTGTCCCAGACTGTTAAGCATGAAGTTGTATTTCTGTTGAAAGTCAAAAATTCTGTAATGTGTTGTTTTAATTGTGAGATAAAATTCGCATCTGATACTAAATTCCTAGGGAAGGTGAAAGCTCTTGGAGGTTTATGTTTCAAAGACAGAACAAGTTCGATCATGATAGGGTTGTGGTCAGATGTAATGCGTGGGTATATTACCATGTTTGTGGATCTCATTAGAGTGTTTGATATAAAGGCCATATCTAAGCGAGAGCACAGTCTATGAGGAGCTGAATAGAATGTATAGCCTGGAGAGTTTGGGTATAGTGAGCTCCATACGTCCTTAACATTGTGTATTTTACATAGATCTAGTCAAGTCAAGTCAAGTCATAAAATTTGTATAGCGCACTACATACCCAGAGGGTTTCAAGGCGCTTAGGAAGGGGAGGAGGATTATTTGTCAAATATCCACGTTTTAAGCTGTTTTCTGAACGCTAGGTGGTTTTGGGTGAGGCGCAGGTAAGCGGGAAGTGAGTTCCATGTTTTAGCAGCCAGGTATGAGAAGGATTTACCTCCCATGGTGGTCTTGTTGATGCGAGGTACAGTGGCGAGGGCTTGGCTGGAAGACCGTAGATGGCGGGGGGGTGTAGAAGGACAGTCGAGAGTTGAGGCAATCTGGTCCGATGTCGTAGAGTGATTTGTGTGCGTGGGTAAGCAGTCGGAAAGTGATCCTCTTATTGACGGGTAGCCAGTGGAGGTCTTTAAGGTGATCAGAGATGTGTTCGTTGCGTGGGATGTCTAATATGAGCCTGGCTGATGCGTTTTGGATTCGTTGGAGTTTTTTCTGGAGTTTTGCGGTAGTACCTGCGTAGAGGGTGTTTCCGTAGTCCAGTCGGCTCGTGACCAGAGCGTGGGTGACTGTTTTCCTTGTTTCGGAGGGGATCCAGCGAAATGTTTTTCTGAGCATGCGAAGAATGTTGAAGCATGAAGAGGATACGGTGTTGACTTGTCTGTTCATCGAAAGTGAGGAATCCAGGATGACGCCCAGGTTCCGTGCGTGGTCTGTCGGGATGGGTGCTTTTCCAAGGGCTTCCGGCCACCAGGAGTCGTCCCATGAAGAGGGGGAAGTACCTAAGATGAGGACTTCTGTTTTGTCTGAGTTCAGTTTCAGACGGCTTTGTTTCATCCATTCGGCAACTTCTTTCATTCCTTCGTGTAGGTTAGTTTTGGCGGTGCTGGGGTCATTGGTGAGAGAGAGGATTAGTTGAGTGTCGTCCGCGTAGGAGATGATGTTGAGGTTGTGTTGGCGTGCGATGGCCGCGAGGGGGCTCATGTATACGTTGAAGAGGGTGGGACTGAGTGAGGATCCTTGAGGTACGCCGCAGATGACTTCAGAGGCCTCGGACTTGAATGGAGGAAGGCGGACTCTCTGGGTTCTTCCGGTGAGGAACGAGGTGATCCATTCAAGTGCTTTTCCTTGGATTCCGATGTTATTGAGGCGTTGTAGGAGGGTGCTGTGGCAGACTGTATCGAATGCTGCAGAGAGGTCGAGGAGGATGAGGGCGACTGTGTCTCCGTTGTCCAGTAGAGTTCGAATGTCGTCTGTTGCTGCGATGAGGGCGGTCTCAGTGCTATGTTTTGCTCGGAAGCCAGATTGTGAGGGGTCGAGGGATTTGTTGGCTTCGAGGAAAGCGGCGAGTTGGTTGTTGACGGCTTTCTCGATGACTTTGGCCGGGAATGGAAGAAGCGAGATGGGGCGGTAATTTTTGAGTTCGGTGGGGTCCGCTGTTGGTTTTTTCAGAAGGGCGGTGAGTTCAGCGTGTTTCCAGTCTTCTGGGAAGGTGGCGGAGTTGAAGGAGCAGTTGATGACGTCTCGGAGGTGCGGTGCGATGACGGAGTCTGCTTTGTTGAAGATGTGGTGAGGGCATGGGTCTGTGGGGGATCCTGAGTGGATGGAATTCATCAGGCGGATGGTGTCCTCGGTGGAGATTGGGTTCCAAGCGTTAAGGGTGTTCACGGGGGGAAGATGGTCAGCAGATGGTAGGGTGGGTTGGTTTCCGGGTTGGTTGTCAAAGCTGTTGTGGATGTCTGCAATCTTGTTGTGGAAAAAAGAGGCTAGGGAGTCGCAGAGGGTTTGAGAGGGTGTGATGTCGTTGGAGTTGGCCGAGGGATTTGAAAATTCCTTGACGATGTTGAAAAGTTCCTTGCTGTTGTGGGCGTTGTTGTCAAGTCGATCCTTGAATGCTGTTTTCTTGGCTTTTCGGATCAGTTGGTGGTGAGAGCGGGTGGCGCTTTTGTAGGCGTCCTTGGTGCTGGTGGTTGGGTCTTTTTTCCAGGCCTTTTCAAGGGAGCGGCAGAGTTTCTTGGACTTCTTGAGATCATCGTTGAACCATGAGGCTTTCTTGCTGCCAGGTTTGCTTTGACGTTTTTTCAGTGGAGCTAAGGTGTCGGCGGTGTTGGATAACCATAGAGTGAGGTTGGAGGCGGCATCGTTGGCGTTGGAAGAGAGGGCTGGGGAGTTTCGAAGGAGCGATGCGGAGATTTGGTCCGTGGTGATTTTGTTCCAGTTTCTTTGCAGGGTAGGTTGGGAGTGGTTGATGGGTTTCGGCTTGTTGTAGATGAAGTGGACGCAGCTGTGGTCGGTCCAGAGGAGATCCGTAGTGTGGCTGAAGGAGACATGGTTGCTGGATGTGAAGATGGGGTCGAGTGTGTGACCTGCGATGTGGGTGGGGGAAGTGACTAGTTGTTTAAGTCCGAGGTTGGCGAGGTTGTCCAAGAGGGTGGTGGTGTTGCGGTCGTTGGTCTTTTCAAGGTGAAAGTTGAGGTCTCCCAGAAGGATGTAATCTTTGGAGGGGAGTGCGTGTGGGGTGATGAAGTCCGTGATGTCTTCACTGAATTTTGCGCGGGGTCCTGGTGGTCTGTAGAGGAGCGTGCCTCTGAGTGTTGTTTTGGGATCGATGTGGATCTGGAAGTGAAGGTGTTCGGAGTTTGCGAGATTGACGTCGGAGCTGGTTGAGATGCGGATAGATTTCTTGTGCACGATAGCGATTCCTCCTCCTGTGTGGCTGGTACGGTCTTTGTGGGTGATCTTATAGTCTTCAGGAATGGCAATGGTGATGTCTGGTGCGGAGGAAGCATTCATCCATGTTTCCGTAAGGAAGGCGATGTCTGGAGAGATGGTGTCTAGTAGATTCCATAGGTCAATGGCGTGCCTGTGGATCGATCTGGTGTTGAGAAGGATGCATTGTAGGTGGTTGGGGTCGGGAATCTGTGGTGTGGTCGTAGCAGAGATGTTGTTGGTGCCGATGAATTTGCAGGAGTAGCAAGAGAAAGGTCCATGGGTGTGTCCAGGGGCGGCTTGGACGCATTTGGGGGCGCGACCGGGGTTGAGGGCTAGGAGGGTGGTGGCATCGTAGGTAATGCGGGAGGGCTGGGCAGCGCGAGGGGCAGGGGGTCTGGCGCTGGGCGCGGTCCAGGTGCGGACGGGCGTAGACGGGCTTACCTTTGGCGCACCTTCGGCGTGTCCGAAGCGCGTGGACGCTGCGCGTGGGACCATCTGACATTAATGGACAGAGGAGGGGGAGGGGCGAGGGCGGTTCAGCTGGGAGGCGGGTCGGGCTGAGGAGGAGGTCAACAAACACAAAATGGAGGCGGAGGGGTCAGGACGGAGAGAGCGCTTGGGGTGAAAAAAAAAACACAAATGCAGACAAATGTTGTCAATAGACAAAGACAATAGGTAAAGCGGCGATTCTGAGCACACGCAACCAATCAGGGATTAAATCTGCAGCTGGAGTCACGCCGGCAATGCAGCAATAGTAGCAGACAGCTAATCAACTATGCAAATGGGCCAAATCGCCACAAGCAGCGCGCAGCGGCAATCAGGAGTTAAAGCAGAATATAAATGCCAAAAAGTACTGTAAGTCTTGTGGTATGCCTTCTGCAGCGAGGACGCAGCAGCAGGGGAGCGACCACTCTGCTCGGAAGCGAGGAGCGAGTCACGGCGCTTTCAGGCAATGGAGCGCTGTTTGTTTACTGTGGGAGGGCGGTTCAGCTGGGAGGCGGGTCGGGCTGAGGAGGAGGTCAACAAACACAAAATGGAGGCGGAGGGGTCAGGACGGAGAGAGCGCTTGGGGTGAAAAAAAAAACACAAATGCAGACAAATGTTGTCAATAGACAAAGACAATAGGTAAAGCGGCGATTCTGAGCACACGCAACCAATCAGGGATTAAATCTGCAGCTGGAGTCACGCCGGCAATGCAGCAATAGTAGCAGACAGCTAATCAACTATGCAAATGGGCCAAATCGCCACAGGCAGCGCGCAGCGGCAATCAGGAGTTAAAGCAGAATATAAATGCCAAAAAGTACTGTAAGTCTTGTGGTATGCCTTCTGCAGCGAGGACGCAGCAGCAGGGGAGCGACCACTCTGCTCGGAAGCGAGGATCGAGTCACGGCGCTTTCAGGCAATGGAGCGCTGTTTGTTTACTGTGGGAGGGCGGTTCAGCTGGGAGGCGGGTCGGGCTGAGGAGGAGGTCAACAAACACAAAATGGAGGCGGAGGGGTCAGGACGGAGAGAGCGCTTGGGGTGAAAAAAAAACACAAATGCAGACAAATGTTGTCAATAGACAAAGACAATAGGTAAAGCGGCGATTCTGAGCACACGCAACCAATCAGGGATTAAATCTGCAGCTGGAGTCACGCCGGCAATGCAGCAATAGTAGCAGACAGCTAATCAACTATGCAAATGGGCCAAATCGCCACAAGCAGCGCGCAGCGGCAATCAGGAGTTAAATGGATGCTCTATTTTTAGGCATTTGTTTATAATTGCCCGGGCGTGTTGTATCCGTCTGACAGTTCAGAATACAATTAAAATCTCCCACAATTATTATTTCTCCCTCCCAATCTAATAACGCTATGTTTAGTTGTTCAAATATTCTAGGATCTTCTTTGTTTGGTCCATATATTACACATGCCACATACTTCATATTACCGAAACAAAATTGGACTATTGCCCATCTCCCCCATTTATCGCCCTGTGTTTTAGTTATTTCTGCCTTAAACCTTTTGTCTTTTAGGATAGCTACCCCTCTAATAGAGGACGTAGCAGCTGAACTGATTATCATCTCAAAACCTAACTGATTTAGCAGCTTCTTGTCTTTGTCTATAATATGAGTTTCTGACAGAAATACTAGATGAGGATTATATAGCTTTAATTCTTCTGCCACTAACTGTCTCTTACGTTTGTTATTCAGCCCTGAAACATTCCAAGCCAAGCATCTAATGTTATACATCTCTAATAAAAAAGATATTGTCGGAATTCAGCATTATTATACGCATTTCAAAATATATAACACAATTTAATAACAAAAGGCTCTCATCAGGTTTTTCTAACAGGTTGAAAATATTTTTTTTCTTTTCTTCCCCAAGTCTCCCTCCCCCTTCCCCCATTTCCCACACCTCCACCCATCCTAACCTGCGAAGACTCGCCCGCCCCACCCCCCCCTACCTAATGCTGCCGCTGACAAGGCAGCGCCTGCGGCCGGAACCATAGAGCTCCCTCCACCTCCACCCAGAATGCCAACTAGTGTTATTATTGTGCTGCATCAAAATTGGTGACTAAATGTGTCCAGAGAAACCCAGCCTATATCCTATGTTTTAATATTCAATTGCTATCTATAAGAAAATTTCTGAGTCTCTTTATATATGAATAGAGCTGAAGACAGCTGAAAACAACAGAGATGTTCCATTTTTCTTTTCAGTCATTACTCCTTTGACTTTTATTCAGACTAGCCAAATATTCCTGTGCCTCATATATTTCACTAAAAAAATGTACGCGCCCCTTCATGATTACTTTGAGTCGGGCAGGTTCTTGTAGATAAGCCGAGCCTCCCAGTTTATTGATTGGGTCTATCAGTTTGCGCATTTCCCATCTTTTGTCCATTGTGGCTTTGCTAAGATCTGACCGAGCAAAGATGGTAAGGTTATCAATAACTATTGGGGAGTTAGGCTTAGCTTTTTGCCAGACCGCTTGTCGGAGCAGGAAATTACCGAAATACATCAAGATTGGGCGTGGAAATTTATTGCTCTGACGCTTTTGGACAAGTGGTAGTCTGTGTGCTCTCTGCACCTGGGAGTCCCAATCCCAATCTGAGAGATCCGGAAATGCTCGAGGTAGTAATTTCACTAAAAAAGCTCTCGGGTCAGATCCCTCCAATCCTTCCGGAATTCCATAGAGTTTGAGGTTGGATCTTCTTTGACGATTCTCTAAATCCTCAACTTTCCCCTGAAGTTGAGTTAGCTCGGCATCATGACGTTCCACCATGGAATCTAGTCGTTGGGTTCCTTCTTCTACTAAGACCGTACGTTGCTGGAGCTCTGTTATCTCCTGTGTGATACCCTTTAGTATAGAGGCTATATCAGTTATGGAATTTTGCAGTCTTACATTATCATTTTTCAGCTGTTGATAGTGTAACTCCGATTCTGCTCTTTGATTTATCAGGAGTTTCAGTATAGTGTCTAATTGGGGGTGATCAGCACCTCCTGGCTTGGTAGCTTCGGTTGAATTTGCACACATCCTTTCAACAGATAGTTTGTTTAGTTTGTTATCCGTAGCCACGGGTACCGATAGAGTAGATGTCGTTGCCTTTTCCATTGGTAGAAGGTCTTTTTCTTCTTTTTTTTTAGACTCTTCGAAAAATTCATGGTTACAAATTTGCAATAGCTCGTTATCTATAGGGCTATCTGTGGGACTCCCCCCAGAGAGCCTTAGAGTCAAAGTCTTAACTAGCCCTTTAGCCTCAATCCATTTCCTTAGCGGACTTTTTTCACTGGCCATTCTTTTTGAATTAAAAGAAGCTGTGTCTGTAGCTAAGTTAGATAGGGCTTTACCTTTCTTCTTGTGGGTTGACTTAGCTTTACCTCTGCGTCTCTTCGGTGGTAACTTACTCAAAGTTTTATCCATAGGCTTATCCATTTCCTCTTCTGTGTCATATTCACAGTCTTCAGAGAAGAGATGTTCATCAGCTAGCTCCGGAGTGTGTTCTGAGCCATGATTATTCATTGAGTTTGTTTCATGACTATTGCTTACTTCCAGAGTTTCTTTGTCTTTATCTTTATCAGTTAAGTCCTCCATCCTCGAGGGTATAGCCAAGTCTGAGACTGAATTGGATGAGTCTAATGATTGGGATCCCCCTTCTGCTGCCTCATTTGACTCACTATTCTCGCTATTCTCTGGTGTTGTCTCAGTGCATATTAGCGCCACCCGAATCTCATTATTCTCGTTATTCTCGTTGAAAATTGGAGGTACTGCCTTATGTAAATGTGAATCGTCTTCGTGGTTTGTATTAACCAATGTAATGTTATTCTCAACTCTTATTACAGTTCCATCCTCCTCCGGAATAGCCTCATCCTTAACTCTTTCATTAGTAATATCATTGATGTCTGCGCCTGTTTGTGTTAACTTTTTAGGAACAGTTCCACAGTTAAATTAAGGAGGGCGCAGAATTGTCTTACCTGCCGCCTTCCTGTCGCTCCCTTTTAAAGTAGCACCTGGTACCAGTGCTACCAGTGTTGCTGGCTCAGAGTTTACTGCCTTTTTCTCAGCCTCCCCCCTCTTTGTGTCTTTCGTAGCTGCTATAGCCTTTATGAGAATAACAGGAGCTAGAGCGGAGGTTTGGGCTGGGGCCGAGGCAGAGGCTGGAGCGAAGGACGTTATTTCTGTATTACATTTAAGTGCAGACGTTATTGCAACCGCAGTTGCAGCCGCAGTTGCAGCGGTTTTAGTATTCCGCGTTGTACGAGGAGGGGGTTTAGGTGACATAGTCTCAGGTGAAAACAGAGCAAACCTCGCCTTGGCCAGACCCAGCAAGTTGCTGCCAGATCGAGTAAGTCTTTTCTCCAGCCAGCCCCGCACTGCACACCAGAAATCTGAAGACAGCCACAGCATGAACCAAATATCCGTCAAGAGCAGAGTGTAAAAATGTGGATATGTGATGCTGCTGCTTGTGAGGCAAAAGGCAAAAGGCAAAAGGGCTGCAGAATGTATCCAGGTAGGCGAGACAGAAACAAATGCAACTTCTGCCCTTCCAGCTGCTCCGTGTGTTTATTTGTTTGTTTTCCGTCACTCCCGGCCGGTTTTTTTTTCCCCTTCCTCGCCTGTACAATGCGCGTACCACTCTGACTCACCGGCTCCATGCACCAGCCTCGCGGCTCTCAGCCTGCCACATTAATTCAGATTCGCACGGTCACGGCGTCCGCAATCGTTGCCTTGCCGTCCTTTTTCTCCTCCTCACCAGGACGCTGGCTTGCAGCTCTCAGCCTACTGCCTTAGCTTTGTGGATCACTGCGCTCCCGTTTTTCTCGCCAACACGCCGACTCGACTCGCGGCTCACAGCCTACCGCGTTAGTTCTGTGAAATCATTGCATAATGCAGCTCCTGCAATCCTTGAAAAATGCCAGTAGTCTCTGTTGGCATCGGAGTGAAGGGAGGGAGCTCTCGATCCGCCGCCAGCAGAGCCCTCACTCCGCCATCTTGGACTCCGCCCCCGTGCTGGCACTAGATAGATATAGTTTTTTGAAGAGAATCCAATTTCAATTTCCACTTTTCAGACAAAACAATAGTACTACCTTCATGCTCTATTCTATCTTTAGCTTCCAGTTTCTTAATTTCTTGCTTTTCTAAATTCAACATTTTCTCATTAAAAACTAAACATTCTTTCAGAGTTGGCATCAAGCATATCACTGACTTATCTACAACCTCTTTACTATAAATTCTCTCAGGAACATTATCTTCATTAGGAAACAGCTTGGAAAGTAATCGCGTTCGTAGAGTCTGTTTCGCATCTTCAGTTAATTTTCCAATCCTAATATCTTGAAGAATACTTCCATATTTAGTATCCTTTGCCTGTCACATATTTTGAATCAGTTCAGTATATTTGAAATGTGACCATATATTTACATTTCCAATACTGCCCAGGCACTTTCTGGTCTCCTCATGTGTAACAGTTTCAAATACAGGTTGTCCTTTGACAGGAGTCAGCTGGAGTAGATCTGCAAAAACTATGACATGTTTACCTCCAAATAACACATCATACTTAAGTGTCTGTTGCATTCTTAAATGCACAAAAGCAAGCATTAAATTAGATACCATGCTTACTTCATCAATAATAAGAAGTTTCATTTTTTTAAGGACTCTAGAAACTTCAAAACAAGCTTCTCCAGATAGCTTCTGATATTGTAATTTATTTTCATGTTCAACTGGCAGCATCAGCAAACGATGTAAAGTTACACCTTTTATATTATGTGCTGCCAATCCAGTTGGAGCAGTAACAACACACGACAGTGTTGACTGACTTGTTTGCTGTAAATATGTAGTAATTCCTTTAATTAGGAAACTTTTACCAGTCCCAGCTTCTCCACTTACATATAATCGAATAGGCTCAAATGACATACATGAGCAATCTTTTCTCTCATGACGAAAGCCATGCTCAATGTGCTCTGTCACTTTATCATATATCTGTCTTTGCTCAACATTAATCTGCTTCTTTAATTCTTCTAAGTCGATTACTTACTCTTGACCTTGCTGCATTGCGCTTTCCACCTCATCCATGGCGGTGGCTGCTTCATTTTGAATAATTGGTTGTCCCAGTGGATCTTGACTTAATGATGCCGAACTTCGACTATCTTGTGAACTATCTCTAGCAATCTCTGCTGCAATTGTTGCTTCTTGCTCTATTTCATCATTCAACATTTGGAGATAATCGCTGAAAACAGGACATTCAATACTACTTTTAGATGCGTTGAATGAATCTTCATAACTATCAAAGTCTCCAAGTAGTTCCTCTTCTCTACGCCATGGTTTAAAGAGTTGCAAAAGAGCAAAATAGTAAAATTCTCTTTTATCAGGTGTTTCGCAACTCAGTTTTCGATGATTTATCAAGTGTCTTTTTCTTTGTTTTACCAGACATCCTTCATGTCCAATTACAGCATGTACACCTTTATCAATATTCTCGGTAACATTTCTCTTAAAAGTATAATTTTGAAGTATTTCATACAGACAAATGTTTTCAAGCAGAGTACTTCTATTTGGATAGTATGTATCCAACATATTTGTTTTCAAAATGTCTGTACTGTTTGGTTCTTTCTGGGCTAAGTACTCAATTTCTTGCACAGGTTTTAGAACACGGTTTCGTGTTTCTGCTAGGCCCAAACTCACCCAGAGAATAGTCCTTGACTTCGCATAAAGACTTGCTGATGATAATCTATCACAACATTCATATGCTCCAATTTCTCGATGAGACAGCATCTTCAAACTGTACGTATATAATTTCTTGCTCAGGCTCTTTTCATGAGAAATGTCTTCCCACATCTCCTTCAGTTCCGTCTTTTCAGATTTCGTGATGTAAGACGTTACATATCGAGCCACAGCAATAGAGTTGTCTGCAACATATTGTATGTCCATGTTAGCATTCCACATGGACAAAATGACTGGATTATAGTCATTAATATATTTCGATTCTTCACCTCTTCTTAAATTGTACGTATTTTTAGGTGACCTCCTTCTGATATTATGTCGCAAACATGACATCAAATTGTTGACTCTTCCTTTTGAAAGTACCGGTCGTGCAAATCCAAAGCGACATTTGGTATAAAATTTGCTCTTTGATTTGAATTTTCGCCGACAATATTTTCCACAGCGATGACTTTGGAAACGTAACACTTTTCCTCTTAAGTCCTTATCAGTGGTACTATTAGGTATGTCACAAGTGTCATACTGTTCAATAAAAGACAGTACAGTCTCATCCGAGTCTATTCCAAATTTAGGAGCATCCTTGATCCATAGTAGCATATGAATATGAGGAGCACCTCTTGCTTGATATTCTTTTCTCCAAAAGAAATCCAGTACTTCACCAAGAGGCGGATTTTTCCTGTTAGTAATGAAAGACATCATAGCTTCAAATCTATGATTAAAATACCTGCAAACATTAACTGGATATAATGAACACAGTTCTCCAGGTGTCTTGTAGTTTATATTTTCTATATTTGCATTCGCCTCCCGAAGAAATTCAATTAAATCTTCCCAAGCATACTCTGCACAGCTTAGAGTTAAAAACCATGTTGGTGCTCCTAAGTTTCTAAGCATACACTTTAAATCTCCATGACGACGGTACCAATACTCATTAGTACCCCGCTGACAAGCCATTAAATTAATTAAATGAGAATCCAAAACACTATCTTTCTGATGCACTCTATCCATAAATTCCTTTGCTGAAATATTTTGCAGATGTACACCACTTTTTAAAATATGATTTACTGCATAAGACAGACCAGATAAGTCACTCTCAAACAAAAGATGAAACAGATATGGAATACATTGGCGAAACCTTGGATCTTCTGCATATAATCTAGTTGTCCGGTACTCAGATGCAGGAATCTGCATAGGTCGATCATCATATCGTGTACCTTCACCTGTAGGAAATAACTGTGGGAAACAACGACCTTCCAAACTTTCTTCCCAGACACTAATAGGATTTCCTTTCGCCTTTCTCATCTGAAATATTTCAATAGCATTCCCTATTGCTTCTTTGGAATGCAGTTGATGAACACTGTAATGTTCATAAATTTCTTCAGATCTAGATACATCAACTTTTTCAATTTGTCCACTACACAAATCACTATCCTCTTCTTCACTTACATCTTCTTGTTCTACGTATATATCTTTGTAATACCTATTATTTTGCACTAAATACAACGTTGCCTTTTTCACTTTCCTAACATCCACTAAATCTTGCCAGATTTTCTTACTCTTTGTGGGTACACCATTCACTAGAATAACTAGAGGTTCCTCTTCTACATTTTCAACACCAATTGTTTCCATATTTTTTTAAGATCAAGAGGCAAATACACAACTCTACCCTTTAATCCTCTTAGTAAATCTGAAGGATTTAATTTACCAGTCTTAGGCTCCATTCGAACAATAGCCTGAAAAGGATGTACACATTGAATCAGAATCGTCTCATAAGTATTTAAATTCATCAATTCAGATTGAATATTTACCAACTCTAGATTATTGTGAACAGCTCTAGCAGGCATTTTATTTTCATCTAATTTATTATAACAATATTTACAAACACGTTGCTCAAAACTCAAATCAAAATAGTTTTCCACCAACAAATAAGTTGCAAAATCTTTCCATTGACCATTACTTTCATCTTCACTTTTTAAATATAAATCAACTAACCTCGTTTGACTTTTGTAATGAATTCGTCGACAACAGACACAAGAAAAATTTGGTTTCTCACCTGCAATTACCTTAAACTTTATTATTTCTTGTTCAAAGTTTTCAATATTTACATTCCCAACATTTTCTAACACATTTCCTTCTATAATTATATCACCTTCTGCATTATCTTCCTCGGGACCAAAATAACTTACCTCAATTTCTGCACAAATCGTCTTAACATCTAATTCACATCCATACAAAAGAGCACTATTTAACTGTTTAAGTTTAAGTGCTGGACTTTTTGCATAGTACAACTTTCTCACTAATTTTCTCATTTTAGTGTGATGCACTGCTAACATCCGGAAGTGATGAAATACACTCTGACATATTTTTTTAGAGAGACAAGCCAGAGAATGGCCTTGCAGACCTATTTTCTCACGCACTCTGCATTCATCTAATTCTTGCAACATTTTAATTTTTTTCTTTAGACTTTCTTTAGTGTACTTACGTAAGAAATCGCGAAATAAATCAATTGAATCCTGTCGTACACTACAAATGCTACTACAATTCCAACTGTAAACAGGAGCATTAGGACGTCCCTGTAAAGCTTCTCTAACCATAACATCTTCTGCATTTCTAACCACAATTTTCTCTTTCTCAATACCACAACCATCCTTCACCTCATACGCTCGACCAGTGGTGTCAACTGCATGCAACAAATCGTTACTTTGAAAGTAACTCTCTTCATTAAAAAATGGCTCAGAAGTTGAAGTATGCATCCACTTCCCAGACAACACTTAACAAAAATTACTCCTATATATATGTCTCTTCCACTTTTACTTTTGAAAACTCGAATCGCCTTATTTAAAATATTTATTCTATTAAGTATTAAAATAAATAACTTTCGTTTTGTCTGAAATGCGCGCTCAACAAAAGCCTCTATATATAGTTTTTCTTTTTAGACAAACAGATCTTTTTTTGGAAACTTTTTCCTTTTGTAATAAATTCGCAACAACTCTGTTGTAAAACATACGCTTCCTGATTTGGCTAAATTGATTGGTCCGGGTTTTACTGTACTGACTTTCATCTTTCCTAATTGCAGTAATAGTAGTTTCTTTAACTCCAGATGTCTTTTTAGATGATGAAATCGTTTTCTCCTTCTGAACTTCAATATTTACATTTTTCCTTCCCGAAATACTTTTCACAAACTTTTTAGTTTGCTTACCAGGAGTACTCTTCTTTGTATCCGTCCTCTCAGTCTTTGAAAATAATTCTGTAGTTTTCTTCTTTAAACTGTACGTCCGTTTGTAGTTTCTTTTTTTCAATTCTAGTCGGCATCTTAATTTAAAATTTTGATAAGATTGTGAACCTGTAAGACACAAAAATAACAAATATTATAGTTCAGTACTACCATATACCGTACAAATTAAAACCACACATTCATTTTTTAATAAAATACACATAATAACAGAAAATCTCTGAACAAAGTAGTAAATCCTGTAGTGAATTTTCCTTGTAAATTTATCACACTATATATTTCTTTAAACTTCATAGACAATTTAAAAAAATTTTTTAAAAGCATACAAACAGTACACTTTTTTCAAAAACTATCGGTCATCATAAGTGTTTTAATCTTTTTTTCTACGATCTGTTTTACACTTCATGAGAACATATCTTATCACTCTCATGAAGCATTTCATCGACGAATATATCAAGAAAACTGTCATCACGAATGCTTTGCTATCATTTTTTTTTTATTCATTCAAAACTTCATAATTTAAAAGAACTTCCAACATTAAATCATCAGGGACTTCTTCAAGTCCATTGTCCTCATCTTCTTCTATCAGCTCTAAATAGGCTGAATCTAAGGATATGCCCATAAAATAATAATTTTCATCAGCTTCCTCTTGAACAACCACGTCGAACATTTCCTCCATCAGTTCATTAATGATGTCAAAATGAATTTCATTCTCTTCTGACCAATTCTCCATAGTTATTTTGATTAAATTCTTCTTTATCCTTTTAAAAAAATATAGACACTAAATTATATCTTTTTCCATAAGTGTATAACTAAAAACTACCTTTAGTAATTTTTAAACTACAGATAATTTTATAATCTCTAACTTATTAACTCTATAATTCGTAAGATACCACATTCCTCTTGTTTTGAAAAAGAAATTGGCAATATAACTCTAAACATTGACACTGTGTTTTTTTAAAAATTAAATAATTACTGTTGATAGAAGACATTTCACTGTAAAATTTATTTTTAGATTTTCTACATATTTGAAATATTTATTACCTGTACAATAATTTTTAGAGACCCATTTCTTTTATTTCATCACTACAAAGTGCAATATGAATATATGCACTCTAAAGAAAAGAATCACACTATACAAACCATTTAATTCACTTTACAGATTACTACTTCCCACAGAGACAGTTCCATTTATATTACAACATTATACTCACCATCTCAATGTCTTACCATATGCAAAATGTCATACTTACCATGAACAACCACCTCATAATAAAACTCTACATTAATATTTAAAAAACACCCTATACATAGTATATTCACAGATATACAGGAAAATAAGCATTACATTTCGATCCATATCATAATACCGCTCTCTAATTAAAAATGGAACACTGCCAAACATAATACAACAAGATTTTAAAAATAATGAGCACTTCACAAGTATTACTAAAACAAGCCTAAAAGAATTATACTCCAATGATTTCTAAATCTCAACTCCTTGTAAAAGATCACATATCCCAAGCTCAATAAAACATAATTTGAACTGTTAATGGAGAACATCTCAAAAAACATATGTACTATAAGCAGATAGAACCACATGTAAAAAATTTAAGATAAAATCATATTCAAAACATTTACAAATTACTCTTTATTATTTTCATCACCACCCACATAAATTGCCAAACCATAAAAACAAACTCACCTGAAAAAAAGAATATATATTCTCAATATATAACTTCGACAGGTTAATCCTTACAGGCACCAAACACTCTAAAAATAGAAAAAATAAAATTTTATTAACTTATAACAAACTTATTTCCTACACAATATACAATCATTATAGCATTGAACAAGCATAAGTAATAAGATTCCCAAAATACTCTCCATTAAAAATAAATACAACATTTCTCATTTATAAAAGCATTCTGCCACAGATATGTCACTTTTCCTTATGTTAAAATTCATGCACCTACAACAGTAGGCTTTGAAAAGTAAAAGGCCAACTCACAAAACAAAAAAAGCCTTATTAATGAAACATTGCGTCTCCACTGCGTCACTTTTAGCATGGGAAAAGTGACGCACTAGTGGCGCAAGGCCGTCATAAATAAAGCCCCATGTCCATACAGAAAAACTACAGGGCCAGCATTATACACATGCAAGCAATACACTTGCACAGAACCACAAAACACCAGGAGCCACCATGTTAATATATATCCTTAATATAATAAACCTCTGAGAATGGATACATATTTCCGTGGCAAACTCCTTAGCAATATTTAAGTGACTAGACTCCTAGAAAATGTATCAAGTCATTATGCTCCTCTCCACTGCATAGCCGGCAACCTAATTCTGTGGAGTTCCTATACGACCGGCAATACTGCGCCGTTTCCTTTACCACCTTGGTAAATTCAAAAGGATATCCCTCCTGCCTTCGCAAACGAGCCAGACCACATACAACTATTTCGACAGAGAATGCTTCTGTACTACGGCACCTTAACACTCTCATCTTTGAATACTTCATATCGATTATCATTTCCATATTCGTATTTCACTTGTGTGCAGCCTATATTTCATTGCTTCAGCTGTGATTTCACATGGGCCCTGCATTTATGTCTCAGCAATTTGGTTCCTCCTGAAGCGAATTACAATCACCTCATGAATCCGTTACTTGATCATGAACAGCTTTGTTACAACGGAGGGTTTATGGCCTTTGCAGCGATACAAGGAGTTCTGGGTCATTGGAATATATTCGCAGCGGCGCAAGATTTCCTAACAGAGAGCTACATCGAAAACCCATCGAGCTGCCCTATGATGGTAAAAGACGCTCCAATAATAACAGATCATGAATGCTCCTTTCCTCTTCTCAATTGGATGGCTGACATGTTTTCAGATGATAACAGTGATTTCTTGTTACAAGCACTTGCTGCCTATTTTGCCTACACAATGGACGATTAACTCTTTCCTAACAGCGAGCTACATCGAAAACCCACCGAGCTGCCCTCTGAAAATATAACAGGCTCCGATTTTAACAGATCATAAGTACTGCTTCACTCTTTACCATTGGATAGCTGACATACTTTCAAATGATAAAAGTGATTTCCTATTACAAGCAGAAGCTACCTATTTTGCCTAAACAATGCTTCAATAACTCTTATATAAGCCATTGACGTCCTCATTTCCTTTTGCTTCCCTATATTCTTCACGTTCTTTTCCATATTTTCTTTTGAAGAACAGACCTATTGGCTTTACTAACAGTGGACATTATGATTTCGTGCTGGCTAAATTTTGATCTTTTATATGAACTACATTTGTTTCTTCACCTACTCGATTTTCAACTTTATTTTTTTACAGTCTAATCTCAATAATTCTATTCCATATCTTATCTAAGGTTATTTCAAACATACTTGATGCAAAACTCACTAATATATGCTACATGTGCCCTAATTAATGTGTACATTTTAAACAAGTTTTTTATAACTGTAAACACCATTTCGCATCTCAACTGCTTATTTCCGCCTCACACGCCTCTACTCCTTTAATGTCCTATAAAATTATATTTTTAAAAAACTTAACAGAAAAATATGTTCTTTCAACAAAATTTCCATTATTACTAGTGCTGTATTTCAAATGCAATACTGCAACCTTCAAAAGATATCTCAATACAGTAGTTCTCCTCAATAGTGATTTCCGCAGCATCCAACAGATTACATACATGCACCTGTCGCCATTTTGTCGCTATTGGCGCCTTTTTTCCCCCTCACATACATTCACCTCTCGCCATTTTGTCGCTTTTGGTGCCTTTTTTTCACCTCACATACATGCACCTCTCGCCATTTTGTCGCTTTTGGCGCCTTTTTTTTACCTCACACAGTAACATAACACAAACTTGATAGTGCTTCGCATGTAGACAGCTGATTCATAAAGTAATGATGTATAACAACTTGCATTTTCATATAGCCTTCCTAAACTAAAAGACCAGAGACCTTCTTCCACTTATTAAAATATAATATACTTCCTTATAAGAGTGTACAATGTTTTTTCCAACTATATTCATTTTTCTTCAACTATAGCGTTTGTATTCCATGTACTACTGACAATACCAATTACTGTGTTTTTTGCAATTTCTGTACTCATGTTACATAATGATTTGCCTTTAAAACAGTACATTTCCAAATAAACATTTCAAATATTCACGGTTTCTCTTTTATTCCATAATGTCAACTGAAATGATTTCATATTAAAAACTATTCATGGGTTCTACATAACCTTAACTGTAGACACGGAGGACCTTATTTATGAAGACAATCCGCCGCCGGTGCCTCATTTTTTAAAATAAGAAAAAGTAACGCACCGGTGGCGCAAGGCCTTCATTAATAAAGTCCTGAATGTTTTCTTTTCTCGACCTCACTTACTGATACTAGAACCTGCAAGCCAATTACGGCCTGTGAACTCTTTCTTAGTAGGTCGCGCACCGTAAAGACAATTATACCACTGTTAACATTTTTTTTTTACTGTTACCAAGCACCGACACAGTTCCGCTTCACTCAGAGTTAATCACTGCTCCCACGCTTCTACAGGCCAGACGCTATGTCGTATTTCTCTCCTTATCACCCTTTCATCTCCACAATAACAAACAGTTCTCCGCCTGCCACCAGAGAACAGACTCAGATGCAGAGGCACCAAAGAGTGAAATACGACATACCCTCTGCTCTGAGAAACCAACCAAGCGGTACTTGGGAACGAAAACATTCAGTAGCGCTTTAAAAATACCAATGCAATTATATAATTATTTTTTTGAAAACGTTCCAATCACTTTAATAGGACTATCTGTGTGTGCCTCCACAGCAAACTTCCTCAGGCCGGATTGAAGGCAAACACACAGACAATAAGATAACACAGGGCAACGGAGATGCAAAACAGAAGGGACATGAAGATGGAGTCAAACAGCAGAACTGAGAGAGATATTTTTATGCTCCGTTTCCAACCTCAATGTACGAACACATTTACTACCCAAATCTCTATAAAACCTCATGGTCAAAACTTTTCATTTTATTTCACTCGACCACCTCCCTCACCCCACCAGTGCAAACGACGACCAGAAACCGCACTATAATTTTGACGTCTAACAGAAACTTTGTGAATACCTTAATCATTACCACTTTAACCCCCTTCCCCGACCCTCTCGCCCCACCCCCACCAGTGCAGGCCACGGCCACCAACCAGCCTAAAATGTTGTCGACTGACAAAAAGTTTACGAATTCATTAACCATTACCATTTTTTCACAACGGTATCACTAGTAATTTACCATTTGTCTCTCTTTCTGCATTGTCTGTGTCTTTGCTAATATTATTTCTTCATATCCTCAACAACTTCTCTCATTATATATAAACGCTTCAAAATTACAAAAATAATTACTCTATATTAAAAATATTTTTTACTGCGTATTCAACATTTAAATGGAAGAAATTACAAATACAACACATTACGACAGCCATAAATTAGTTTTTCACATGGAAAATCAATAATTGTTTCTGACTAAACTATATTATACAATACATGACAAAACAAACAGTTACGCACTTACCTTTACCAATGCTTTGAACGATGTAGAACAGTGAAAGTCACAAAACAGATATTCTTCAGCGGAACTCTGAATATTGCTTCTATCACTGCAACCAATATTCAATGGCACAGATATCCAGTCAATACACACTCATATAACTCTCTTCAACCAATCACATTTCCTGACGCAAAATTGTAAAATCAAATTTACATTTCAATTGGTTGTCCTTCACAATATTTTCAGACTCACGTGAGAGACACCCATCACCAACTGCCATCTTCGGCTGTTTCCATGGTAACACCTCATTCTGCACCTTGCTGAAGACACAGGTCAAAAGTTCATATCTCAACGTTCTACAACAAACTAAGTAGACTGTTTTGCCTCCAGAAACACCTGCCAATCCACAACTCAGTTACATGTCTTTTTTTCACACCCAATAATACTTTTCGTTTAACATAAACATTAACATGCAACGTACTCTTCAATCTCCACTTATTATAATCAACCAATCATTTTTATTTTATTAACCACACCCAGCCTCTTCCTTTTTTTTTATTTAGAATTTCAACTTATAACTACCATTCCACTTCCAGAACCGATCGGACGACGACTACAAATCCATTAAAAATGAAGGTCTGGCTAATAGGACACAGTTATATTCACTGGAGTGAAAAATATGCAGTAAGCAGACGAATTTGCAACCTCGGCTTACCAAATGTACACATAACATGGATTGGCAAAAGAGGATTGAAATGTCACCAATTGATTCCATTGCTGAAAACCTTTATGCATCTCCCAGAACCAGACCTTATAATTGTGCACTGTGGTGGGAACGATCTAGGCACAGTCACTGGGGTAGGTCTGGAAATGCTTCTAAAAGACACCTTTCGACAATTAATGACACTTTTTCCTCCATCTGCCTTGGTATATTCCAATATATGCCAAACACAGAAATGGAATTGGTCCAATCAACATTGTGCACAATTTGAAAAAGCAAGGAGACATGTAAATAAATCTGTATCTGCTTTCCTCAGAGATTATAGCATGAGTTCTATTCACCACAACAACTTGCGATACCACATGCAAGACGTCCATAGGAGAGACGGTGTTCATTTCACGAATGAGGGAAACACAATCTTCCTCTGCAACATCAGACACTGCATCGGTACTTATAAATGCAGAAAACACTCAATTAACACAAGGGCTCTTTTCAGAGCCACTTTAAATCTAACCACTCAAACTTCTAATTTATCTCCATTTTCACACTCTTGTGAATAGGTGTGCGCGACCGGGTGCGCGCACCCCGTTATTTTTTTCCGAAAAAAATATATATTTTTTCGCGTTTAAGGGCCTTACTACACACTCCGAGAAAACCTACGCAGCAAGACAATCTCTACCTTCTCCCCTTTCCATGTTTCAACGCTATGAAATAAACAATATATTTACCCGCAGTGACAAAATGGCGGACAAAACTTCCTGATTTCCTTCGAATCGAACGTTAACAGACGTCACGCAGCAAAAAAAAATTCCGCTCACGCGCAGCCGCTTGGGTGCGCGCACGTGTGCGCGCCTATAGATATATAATTGACTTTAACTTTAATTTTCTCAACAACTAGTGAACGGATTTACACCATTCCAAAAAAAGCATAATCTGCGAACAGGACTCTACAGTTTTGCCAAATTTCTTATAAATCCATTCAGCCGTTCGACCTGTAGCCGAGTCTAAAGGTCCTATGGAAAATAACATGGAGAAAACACGTTTTGGGACCCCCCTTTTATCTCAGCCCCCACTTGACCAATCCCCCCCAAACTTTCAGGAAATGAGCGCAGCGGACCGAGCCATCTTCTTTGAGAAATTCACAAAGATTCATCCACCAGGGCCAAAGTTATTCCAAATAGAATGTTGAGGATTTCCTATGGAAAACAATCCTAACTATAACTACCTACTGGCGACCGCCAGTAGGTAATATTCACTGAAAAAACCATAGGCTATAGACCATATATAGTTAGGAATTAGCATTTACAAAACCTTGAAAATTCACTGAAAAAACCATAGGTTATAGACCATATATAGTTAGGAATTAGCATTTACAAAACCTTGAAAATTCACTGAAAAAAACATAGGTTATAGACCATATATAGTTAGGAATTTGCATTTACAAAACCTTATTTTACTCACACAAAACCATTGAAATTCCATATATATAGTTAGTTGCACTAACTATATATCGCGCACCCGCAATCCACTGCTGATGATGTCACATATTACATCATTCATGACATGGTCAGTGACATCACTGATGACATCACTTATGACATCTCAAATGACATCACTGATGACATCACTGATGACAACATCCAGTGACTGTCTGTTTCTGTAAAGTTAAAATATGTCTTACATATTGAAGAATGAGTGGATGTATAAGTGTCTGGATGAAGGATTTAGTAGGTGCATGACTGACTGTATGAGTGAGTGATTAAATGTGTCTCACTGAGTGCATGGGTTAGTGACTAAACTGTCTTAATTTGTGCATCATTATGTCTGTTGTTCTGTAAACTGTTGCATGTGTTGATAAGTAGCTATATGAGTAACTATATGGGTTATTGATTGGTTGCCCAAGTATTTGTATGGGAGACTGAGTGTGTGTGTGGGTGGCTGGGAGGTGTATGACTCTGTGCATAGATGTGTGAGCAGTTGATTCACTAGATGTATGGTTTCAAAAGTGCATGTGGAAACAGCTGTATGGGCGGTTGACTGTGTGCATGAGTGTATTGGTGAGTGAATGGATATATCAGTGCTACATGTCAAAGTAAGTACATATGTAAAACACAGTACATGTGAGAGTTGACATATATAAATAACTGTGCATAAGAGCCAGTGAATGTGTGAGTGGCTGTATGGATCATTGTGAACTTGTATCAGGGATTGTATAAGAGAGTAAATATGTGTTAGTACATGTTTGAATAAGTAAAGTTTGTATAACTGTAAAGTTGAGGAAATGGAGGTGTGATTGATTCTTTGCATGACTGACTAGGTGTGTGAGTAACTCCATGGATGAGTGACAGTCTGTGAGTGTCTGTTTACACTGATTGTATCTAAGGTTATATTAGAGTCTGAAGAGGTTCATCGTATTATCACATGAATGATATCATCAGTGATGTGATCAGTAATGTCAAATGAGATGTCATCAGTGATGTCATCAGTGATGTCATTTGAGATGTCATCAGTGATGTCATTTGAGATGTCATCAGTGATGTCATCAGTGATGTCACTGACCATGTCATGAATGATGTAATATGTGACATCATCAGCAGTGGATTGCGGGTGCGCGATATATAGTTAGTGCAACTAACTATATATGGAATTTCAATGGTTTTGTGTGAGTAAAATAAGGTTTTGTAAATGCGAATTCCTAACTATATATGGTCTATAACCTATGGTTTTTTCAGTGAATATATATATATATATACACATATATATACATATTACATAGGCAAAAAATACAAAATATAGAAAATAAACTGCAATTCTTTTTAATTATTACCAATTTAATTACACTAAAAAAGTTAACAGTAATATGTATAAAATATATTATTAATCTCACAAACACATACTAATAATATATATTTAAACAATATTAACAGAACTTTTAAACTATAGGAATAAAATACTACTCCCACTCCTGTAGGTGCAAGAGTAAAGAAAGCATTGGACTCCCGAGGGGTAA
>NW_028252915.1:0-59730 GCF_964263255.1 Lissotriton vulgaris
ATTTTGGGAATGTATATATATATATATATATATATATATATATATATATATATATATATATATATATATTACCTACTGGCGGTCACCAGTAGGTAGTTATAGTTAGGATTTTTTTCAATGTTAAATCTGAAAATTCTATTTGGAATAACTTTGGCGCCGGTTGACGAATCTGCCTGAAAATTTCCTCAAAATGGCCTCGCGGCGTTCCGGTCCTTCCCTAAAAGTTTGGGGGAGATTCGTCAAGCGGGGGCCGAGATAAAAGGGGGGTCCCAAAACGCGTTTTCCCCATGTTAATTTCCATAGGGCGGTCGATTTCACTTTTAGCCAGAACGGCTGAATGGATTTCCACCAAACTTGGCAAAATTGTAGGGACTGGTAGCCCGATGTGCCTTTGCTATGTCTCAAGATATGTGCTCCAGTGGATTTTGAGTAATTAAGGTTCAAAAAAATATATATATCTATAGCCGCGCTCCGGTACGCGCACCGGTACGCGCACCGGGCGCTTACCGCGACTTGCGCGCAGAAAGCTGATTGGCTCTGGGATGTCTGTAAACATTCTAAACAGTCCGGAGCGGCCGCCATCTTGTGTCTCGGTAGGATCGAGACACGAGAGGTGGCCAAAACAAAGAGGGAAATGACCATAAGGGGGCAGAGTAGACCCCCCTTGACCCCCTAGGTTTGATGTGGGGGCCATAAAAGGGCCCCGCGGAGCAAAAAAAAAATAAAAAAAAATTTTGATTTTCGCGGGGTGAGCGCCCGGTACGCGCACCGGTACGCGCACCGGTAAGCGTACCGGGGAGTCTACCATGGGGAAAAAGAATGACAGTTTTAAAAGTAGCTGTTTAAAAAAAAAAATGTTTTGTTGTTTTTTTTTATACATACACATACATATATATATAAATGCATATGCATATATATATATATGCATATATGTGTATATGTGTGCGTGTAGAGAGAGGTAGAGAGGTAGAGGTGTAGAGGTAGAGAGGTAGAGAGGTAGCGGTAGAGAGGTAGAGATTAGTAGAGAGAGAAGAAGAGAGAGGTAGAGAGGTAGAGAGTAGAGAGTGAGTAATAGAGAGTAGAGAGTGAGTAGTAGAGAGTAGTAGAGAGCAGTAGAGAGAGTAGCAGAGAGTGAGTAGTAGAGAGTAGTAGAGTGAATAGTAGAGTGAGTAGTAGAGAGTAGTAGAGAGTGAGTAGTAGAGAGTGAGTAGTAGACAGTAGTAGAGAGTAAGTAGTAGAGTGAGTAGTAGAGAGCAGTAGAAAGTGAGTAGTAGAGAGTAGTAAAGAGTGAGTAGTAGAGAGTGAGTAGTAGAGAGTGAGTAGTAGAGAGTAGTAGAGAATGAGTAGCAGAGAGAATAGTAGTGAGTAGTAGAGAGTGAGTAGTAGAGTGAGTAGTAGAGACTAGTAGAGAGAGAGTAGTAGAGAGTGAGTAGTAGACAGTAGTAGAGAGTGAGAAGTAGAGAGTGAGTAGTAGAGAGTAGTAGTGAGTAGTAAAGAGTGAGTAGTAGAGAGAGTAGTAGAGAGTGAGTAGTAGAGAGTAGTAGATAGTGAGTAGTAGGGAGTAGTGAGTAGCGAGTAGTAGGGAGTGAGTAGTAGAGAGAGAGTAGTAGAGTAGTAGAGAATGAGTAGTAGACAGTGAGTATTTGAGAGTAGTGGAGTAGGAGAGAGTAAGTAGTAGAGAGTAGTGGAGAATATTCCAAAGTTTGGCACAGCACCACTTTCACAATGAGTCCAATCAAATCATATCACTTAGAGTCCTTATTGAAGCGCTGAATTTTGGTGTATATTCAAATGCTTTTATTTTCCTTAAGTTTATGTACCACAGCCAGCCGAAAGGTTTCGTTCAGTACAACAGAACTTCTTCAGGGCGTTCTTATTTCCTTCAAGTTATGTCGGTATCCAGTTGTCATATAACTAGATATTTCTTCCAAATGTTAGACGAGACATAAGTATATTCTTATTCAAAGTGACTAGGTATCAATTTTACCCACACAATTCGGGCAGACTTGAGTAATTTATAGCATCCTCAAAGTCAGTCTTTCAAAAATTCCAAAGTATAGGACATGATAATCCAAATCCAAATGTTTCTCAAGAAAAGTAATTTACAATCGTTCGGAATATCGGTGTTTGGGCAGATATGATCCAGGGACCCCCAGTATGCAAGGGGAATTAGTTCCCCCTCTGCAAACGCGGCAGTGGGCTGCGTTGCAGAGAGGTGTAACAAGGGGCATAGTCTCATTACACCTGTGCAATGCAGCCCCTGGCGCATACTGGAGGTTCCAGGTGGGCTAATTGGCCCCCAGGGGCCCCCAGTATGCAAGGGGAATTAGTTCCCCCTCTTCAAACATGCACGGGGGCTGCGTTGCAGAGAGGTGTAAAAAGGGTTGTGGCTTCATTACACCTCTCTGCAATGCAGTCCCCTGGCGCATACTGGAGATTCCTGGTGGGCTTTCAGGTCTTATATAGTTAGGAATTAGCATTAAAAAAACCTTTGAAATTCACTGAAAAAACCATAGGTTTCACACCAGTTATAGTTAGGAATTAGCATTTAAAAAACCTTTGAAATTCACTGAAAAAACCATAGGTTTCACACCAGTTATAGTTAGGAATTAGCATTTAAAAAACCTATTAAATTCACTGACAAAACCATAGATTTCACACCATTTATAGTTAGCTGGAAATTTTACTGACATAAAACCATTGAAATTCCCACGTTATAGTTAGTTGGACTCACTATAACTTGCGCGCCTGTAATGCACTGCTGATGACGTCACATATTACATCACTCATGACATGGTCAGTGACATCACTCATGACATCACTGATGACACCATCCTTGTGACAGAGTGACAGACCTAATTTCAGTGTAATGTAACGCTTGAAACACATATTCAAAAATAGAAACAAACATTTTCAAAAAAATGGAGATACCCAAACCAGTAACAACAACCAATTCAGTAATTCCACCATCTATATACACATCCACTCATTCACCAACAGTTCTATATAGTCACTCATATATATACTCACTCATCATATGTAGTGATACACCTATACATCCTGTTACACATCAGCAGTCATCCAAAAGTTACTCACACACATACTCACACATGCAAATAAACTATTGAACATCCATTTATTTGCATATACATTTATACACACACTACCACCTTACTTCTAAGGAAACTTACCCATACTTACTCTCTTAAACAATCACTTATAGAAACACATACTTATTTAAACAGGAACTCCTACAATCTCTCACTATATATACTATACTCATTTATATACATCAATACTCACATATACTAGATTAAAACATATGTCGTTACTAATGAAGACACTAGTGAGACAGTCATTCACTCACTAACACACACATATACACACTCATCCACCCATACAGTCCTGCACATATGCTGTCTTCAAAACACATACAAACAGTGAGTCAGTCACCAACCCCTGCAGCCACTTATACACAAAGAGAAACACTGATACAAACATTTAAATATTTAAACAATACTCGCTAATATATGTATTCACTAAGATACACGTAATAAGCCAGTTACCCAACCAATTTTTTTTAAAAAAAACATCCATTTACACACTTATTTAAACATTTATTCTTCCATCGACCTTTACAAATACATATATAAAACAAATTTATTTTTCAGAAAGACACACATTCACTGGATGGTGTCATCAGTGATGTCATGAGTGATGTCACTGACCATGTCATGAGTGATGTAATATGTGACGTCATCAGCAGTGCATTACAGGCGCGCAAGTTATAGTGAGTCCAACTAACTATAACGTGGGAATTTCAATGGTTTTATGTCAGTAAAATTTCCAGCTAACTATAAATGGTGTGAAATCTATGGTTTTGTCAGTGAATTTAATAGGTTTTTTAAATGCTAATTCCTAACTATAACTGGTGTGAAACCTATGGTTTTTTCAGTGAATATATATATATATTCACTGAAAAAACCATAGGTTTCACACCAGTTATAGTTAGGAATTAGCATTTAAAAAACCTATTAAATTCACTGAAAAAACCATAGGTTTCACACCAGTTATAGTTAGCTGGAAATTTTACTGATATAAAAC
The DNA here is from genome assembly GCF_964263255.1 of Lissotriton vulgaris. Classification (NCBI taxonomy): domain Eukaryota; kingdom Metazoa; phylum Chordata; class Amphibia; order Caudata; family Salamandridae; genus Lissotriton; species Lissotriton vulgaris. The sequence goes on from NW_028252915.1 coordinate 4,105, forward strand.
CATTGAAATTCCCACGTTATAGTTAGATGGACTCACTATAACTTGCGCGTGCAATGCACTGCTGATGACATCACATATTACATCACTCATGACATGGTCAGTGACATCACTCATGACATCACTGATGACACCATCCAGTGAATGTGTGTCTTTCTGAAAAATAAATATATTTTATATATGTATATGTAAAAGTTGATGGAAGAATAAATGTTTAAATAAGTGTCTAAATGGATAGTTTTTAAAAATTGATTGGTTAACTGGCTTAATAAGACATCATCAGCAGTGCATTGCACGCGCAAGTTATAGTGAGTCCATCTAACTATAACGTGGGAATTTCAATGGTTTTATATCAGTAAAATTTCCAGCTAACTATAACTGGTGTGAAACCTATGGTTTTTTCAGTGAATTTAATAGGTTTTTTAAATGCTAATTCCTAACTATAACTGGTGTGAAACCTATGGTTTTTTCAGTGAATTTCATAGGTTTTTTAAATGCTAATTCCTTTGTATATCGAGTTTCTAACCTTTTTTTTTTTTTACAATTTGCTGTTTTTTTTAAAGTATTCATGTTTTTTTTATATAATTTTTTTCTTTTGCGCTCTGGGTGCGCGCTCCGGGAAGCTTTCAGCTAAGCTCTCCGGTAAGCTTTTCCGTGAGCTCATCTGAAAGCGCACCCAGAGCGCAACTGTCGTTCGTGAAAAAAAATATGAATGAAAAGTTAATAATAATGCAAAACATTTCGTACCATACAAATAAAATTAGTTTTTTTTAATAAGGAAAATGATTATGCATTTCTGTAAAAGTTTGATGACGTCACTTCGGCGCGCAACGTAAGTGCCCTCGGAAGCGCCTACGTTCGCGGCGCATAAACGCACGCAAAAGCGCCTACGATCGCGCCACGTTTGCGCCCCGGAAGCGCCTACGATCGCGCTGCGTAAACGCACCCGGAAGTGCACCGGAGCGCGCAGCGTAAACGCGTCGGGTCATGTGACCCTAAAATAACACTTTTCATTGGTTACTAACAGTTTTTTTTTACAATGAATGAAATCCCCACCCATTTCCTTCACTTCTTCTTTCACTTTTGTGACTGAAAGACCTGCCTTTTTTGCTGTTGCATATTTCTTGGATAATCATGGCTGCCAGACCATCCAGCAGTGAAGATGACTCCAATGATTTCATTGATGAAGAGCCTCCTCAGCCGAAGGTCAAAGAGCATTTCATCTGGAAATTTTTTAAGTTTCCAGCAGACCAGAAAAAGGTGAATGCACCAAAAGTAGAGTGCAGGATCTGCAAACAGGTCCTGTCACGGGGTAACCCCCCAAAAAAGTACTCTTTTGGGAACTTTACCATGATCCGACATGTGGAGAGGAGGCACCCCCAGAATTTTTCCCGGGAAAGTGTCAGGGCTCTGGCACAAGAGGTTCCCAGAGATGGGGCCTCTACATCAACCGGAGGAGCAACTTCTTCTGGGAGAGAGCAATCGCAGGAGCAGGTGCCAAACATACAACCTGCATTTAACCATGGGGTCGTCAGATGCAGATACTGCAATCAACTCCTCACCTATGGGGAGCAAAGTGTCCTGCTCATGGTTCGAGCATTGGAGAACCATCGCTGCCCTTCCCACCCCTAATTTTTTTGTTTTCTTTTTGCTCCTGTTGAGCAGTTTCCATTCCCTGTTTTTGTTCCTGTTCAGTTAAAAGAAGAAAACCAAAAGTTCTTTTCAGAACTACCTCCAATTCTCATCAAAGAGCTATATTCTTAAAAAAATGAAGAGTAAGTGAAATATAGTGCATTGATAATTGAAAGGAGAATGAGTAAGAAAGAACAGAAAGGTATGAGAGGTGAAAGGAAGTGAAGTAGGAGGAATGAAAGAAGGTGAGTGTTAGAAAAGAAAGTTATGACACAGTGAATAAACTGGAGGCCTCATTTCTGAAAAGTGACGCATCGCTACGTGAAAACAGCGATGCGTCACTTTTCTGGACGCACTCCTTATGACATTCCAGATATGTCATATTTAATATATGACTAATCAATTCGCAAGGAGTTACAGATATGTCAGTATTTCTGACGTATCTGTAAACACAAAAGTAACGCATTGCTGGAGTGCGTCACAAAAGTGACGCAACTCCAGTAATGTGTCCTTTCACATGGAAAAAGCACCATGTGAAAGGTTTGCTGTGAAGCAGGCGCAAGATTTTGGCGCAACAGCATCCTAAAAGTGACGCACTGCGTCATTATTACCAAGCTTTTTGCAGGGGAACACCCCCTCTGCATGCATTATACCTGACACTATTTTTTAAAAAGTGAGGCATCTAGGTACATGGGTCACTTTTTAAAACTCTGCGCCACATTATATCTGTATCAGGTATTATGTATGCAGAGGGGGCAATCCCTCGCAAAAAGCTTGGTAATAACGACGTACTGAAATCTATGAGATTTCTCTGCGTCACTTTTAGGATGATGTTGCATCAAAATCTTGCGCCTGCCTCGCGTCACTTTCATGTTTACAGATATGTGAGAAATACTGACGTATCTGTAACTCCTTGCAACATGATTCGTCATACATTAAATATGACACATCTGGAATGTCATAAGGACTGTGGACAGAAAAGTGATGCATCACACCAGCAGTGTAAAAAAATGTGCCTCGTTGCACTATATTTAAAGGATGCAACAGCATCCTAAAAGTGACGCAGTGAAATCTCAAACATTTCACTGCGTCGCTATTACAAAGCTTTTTGTGGGGGAACACCCCCTCTGCATGCATTATACCTCACGCAGATATAATGTGGTGCTTGATTTTAAAAAGTGACCCATCTACCTAGATACGTCACTTTTTAAATATAACGCAACGAGGCACATTTTTTTACAACACTGGTGCGATGCGTCACTTTTCTGTGCGCACTCCTTATGACATTCCAAGTAACGCATTGCTGGAGTGCGTCACAAAAGTGACGCAACTCCAGTAATGCGTCCTTTCAAATGGGGAAAGCAGCATGTGAAAGGTCTTGCCTCAGTCTAACACCTGCTGAAAGCAAGCACAAGATTTTGACGCAACAGCATCCTAAAAGTGACGCAGTGAAATCTCAAAGATTTCACTGCGTCGCTATTACAAAGCTTTTTGCGGGAGAACACCCCCTCTGCATGCATTATACCTGACGCTATTTTTAAAAAGTGACGCATCTAGGTACATGGGTCACTTTTTAAAACTCTGCGCCACATTATATCTACGTCAGGTATAATGTATGCAAAGGGGGCATTCCCCCGCAAAAAGCTTGGTAATAACGACGTACTGAAATCTATAAGATTTCTCTGCGTCACTTTTAGGATGCTGTTGCGTCAAAATCTTGCACCTGCCTCGCATCACTTTTATGTTTACAGATATGTCAGAAATACTGACGTATCTGTAACTCCTTGCAACATGATTCGTCATACATTAAATATGACACATCTGGAATGTCATAAGGAGTGCGCACAGAAAAGTGACGCACAACACCAGCAGTGTAATAAAATGTGCCTCGTTGCACTATATTTAAAAAGTGACGCATCTAGATAGATGCGTCACTTTTTAAATATTGCATAACAATGCGCATTTTTTTACACCGCTGGTGCGTCACAAAAATTGACGCACAGGAGGCGCAAAACTAGCAGCGCAAGGCCTTCATAAATATGGTCCTGGATTTTCCCCGTGCTTCGCCGGTGCGCGTACCATGCGCTTCCCCCGCGCAAAACGAAAAAAAAAAAAAATAAATTAATGCCCTGCAGGACCCTATTTTAGCCCCTACATCAAACCTAGGGGGTCAGAGGGGGTCTACTCTTCCCCCTTATGGTCATTTGCCCCTTTTTTTTCAAACCCCTTGTGTCTCGATTTTACCGAGACACAAGATGGCGGCCACTCCAGACTGTTTAGAATGTTTACAGACACCCAAGAGCCAATCAGCTTCCTGCGCGCAAGTCGCGTGTCGCGCCGGGAGCGCTCACGGGTGCGCACACCGGAGAGCGCCTATAGATATATATATTTTTTTGAACCTAAATTACTCAAAATCCACTGGAGCACATATCTTGAGACATAGCAAAGGCACATCGGGCTACCAGTCCCTACAATTTTGCCAAGTTTGGTGGAAATCCATTCAGCCGTTCGGGCTAAAAGTGAAATCGACCGCCCTATGGAAATTAACATGGGGAAAACGCGTTTTGGGACCCCCTTTTATCTCGGCCCCCGCTTGACGTATCCCCCCCAAACTTTTAAGGAAGGACCCGAGCTCGACGAGGCCATTTTCAGGAAATTTTCAGGCAGATTCGTCAACCGGTGCCAAAGTTATTCCAAATAGAATTTTGAGATTTAACATTGAAAAAAATCCTAACTATAACTACCTACTGGCGACCGCCAGTAGGTAATATATATATATATATATATATATATATATATATATATATATATATATATAATATAATATATATATATATATATAATATATATATATTACCTACTGGCGGTCGCCAGTAGGTAGTTATAGTTAGGATAATTTTCAATGTTAAATCTCAACATTCTATTTTGAATAACTTTGGCGCCGGTTGACGAATCTGCCTGAAATTTTCAGGAAAATGGTCTCATGGCGGTCCGGTCCTTCCCTGAAAGTTTGGGGGGGATTCGTCAAGCGGGGGCCGAGATAAAAGGGGGGTCCCAAAACGCGTTTTCCCCATGTTAATTTCCATAGGGCGGTCGATTTCACTTTTAGCCCGAACGGCTGAATGGATTTCCACCAAACTTGGCAAAATTGTAGGGACTGGTAGCCCGATGTGCCTTTGCTATGTCTCAAGATATGTGCTCCAGTGGATTTTGAGTAATTAAGGTTCAAAAAAATATATATATCTATAGCAGCGCTCCGGTAAGCGCACCGGTACGCGCACCGGGCGCGTCACGCGACTTGCGCGGAGAAAGCTGATTGGCTCTGGGGTGTCTGTAAACATTCTAAACAGTCCGGAGCGGCCGCCATCTTGTGTCTCGGTAGGATCGAGACACAAGAGGTGGCCAAAACAAAGGGGGAAATGACCATAAGGGGGCAGAGTAGACCCCCCTTGACCCCCTAGGTTTGATGTGGGGGCCATAAAAGGGCCCCACGGGGCAAAAAAAAAAAAAAAAAAATTTTTTGATTTTCGCGGGGTGAGCGCCCGGTACGCGCACCGGTAAGCGTACCGGGGAGTGTACCATGGGGAAAAAGAATGACAGTTTTAAAAGTAGCTGATTAGAAAAAAAAATGTTTAGTTGTTTTTTTTATATATACACATACATATATATAAATGCATATGCACATATATATATGCATATATGTCTATATGTGTGCGTGTAGAGAGAGGTAGAGAGGTAGAGGTGTAGAGGTAGAGAGGTAGAGAGGTAGAGAGTAGAGAGTGAGTAATAGAGAGTAGGGAGTGAGTAGTAGAGAGTAGTAGAGAGCAGTAGAGAGAGTAGCAGAGTGAGTAGTAGAGAGTAGTAGAGTGAATAGTAGAGTGGTAGTAGAGAGTAGTAGAGAGTGAGTAGTAGAGACTGAGTAGTAGAGAGTAGTAGAGAGTAAGTAGTAGAGTGAGTAGTAGAGAGCAGTAGAGAGTGAGTAGTAGAGAGTGGGAGAGAGTAAGTAGTAGAGAGTAGTGGAGAATATTCCAAAGTTTGGCACAGCACCACTTTCACAATGAGTCCAATCAAATCATATCACTTAGAGTACTTATTGAAGCGCTGAATCTTGGTGTATATTCAAATGCTTTTATTTTCCTTAAGTTTATGTACCACAGCCAGCCGAAACGTTTCGTTCTGTACAACAGAACTTCTTCAGGGCGTTCTTATTTCCTTCAAGTTATGTCGGTATCCCGTTGTCATATAACTAGATATTTCTTCCAAATGTTAGACGAGACATAAGTATATTCTTATTAAAAGTGACTAGGTATCAATTTTACCCACACAATTCGGGCAGACTTGAGTAATTTATAGCATCCTCAAAGTCAGTCTTTCAAAAATTCCAAAGTATAGGACATGATAATCCAAATCCAAATGTTTCTCAAGAAAAGTCATTTACAATCGTTCGGAATATCGGTGTTTGGGCAGATATGATCCAGGGACCCCCAGTATGCAAGGGGAATTAGTCCCCCCTCTGCAAAGGCGCCAGTGGCCTGCATTGCAGAGAGGTGTAACAAGGGTGTGGCCTCATTACACTTCTCTGCAATGCAGCTCCCTCGTGCATACTGGAGGCTCCTGGTGGACTAGTTGACCCCAGGGACCCCCAGTATGCAAGGGGAATTAGTTCCCCCTCTGCAAACGCGGCAGTGGGCTGCGTTGCAGAGAGGTGTAACAAGGGGCATAGTCTCATTACACCTCTGCAATGCAGCCCCAGGCGCATACTGGAGGTTCCAGGTGGGCTAATAGGCCCCCAGGGGCCCCCAGTATGCAAGGGGAATTAGTTTCCCCTCTTCAAACATGCACGGGGGCTGCGTTGCAGAGAGGTGTAAAAAGGGTTGTGGCTTCATTACACCTCTCTGCAATGCAGTCCCCTGGCGCATACTGGAGATTCCTGGTGGGCTTTCAGGTCTTATATAGTTAGGAATTAGCATTAAAAAAACCTTTGAAATTCACTGAAAAAACCACAGGTTTCACACCAGTTATAGTTAGGAATTAGCATTTAAAAAACCTTTGAAATTCACTGAAAAAACCATAGGTTTCACACCAGTTATAGTTAGGAATTAGCATTTAAAAAACCTATTAAATTCACTGACAAAACCAGTTATAGTTAGCTGGAAATTTTACTGATATAAAACCAATGAAATTCCACGTTATAGTTAGTTGGACTCACTATAACTTGCGCGTGCAATGCACTGCTGATGACGTCACATATTACATCACTCATGACATGGTCAGTGACATCACTCATGACATCACTGATGACACCATCCTTGTGACATAGTGACAGACCTCCTTTCAGTGTAATGTAACCCTTGAAACACATATTCAAAAATAGAAACTGAAATTTAAAAAAAAATGGAGATACCCATATCAGTTACAACAAGCAATTCAGTAATTCCACCATCTATATGCACATCCAGTCATTCACCAACAGTTCTATATAGTCACTCATACATATACTCACTTATCATATGAAGTGATACACCTATACATCCTGTTACACACCGACAGTCATCCAAAAGTTACTCACACACATACTCACACGTGCAAATAAACTATTGAACATCCATTTATTTGAATATAGAGTTATACACACACTTCCACCTTACTTGTATTGAAAATTACACATATTTATTCTCTTAAACAATCACTTATAGAAACACATACTTATTTAAACAGGAACTCTTACAATCTCTTACTCTCACATATACTCACTTATATACATCAATATTCACATATACTAGATTAAAACATATGTAGTTACTGATAAAGACACTAGTGAGACAGTCATTCACTCACTAACAAACACATATACACACTCATCCATCCATACAGTCCTGCACATATGCTGTCTTCAAAACACATACAAACAGCGAGTCAGTCACTCATGCATCTATGTGCTAAGTAATACCCCCACCAAACCATATAGACACTCATACTGATACTAAGAGAAACATCTAATAACCCATATACATACGCATGTAGCTACTTACCAACACATGTAGCCACTTATAAACAAAGTGAAACAATAATATATATATTTAAATATTTAAACATTACTCACTAATATTTATTTTTCAGAAAGACACATATTCACTGGATGGTGTCATCAGTGATGTCATGAGTGATGTCACTGACCATGTCATGAGTGATGTAATATGTGACGTCATCAGCAGTGCATTGCACGCGCAAGTTATAGTGAGTCCAACTAACTATAACGTGGAATTTCATTGGTTTTATATCAGTAAAATTTCCAGCTAACTATAACTGGTTTTGTCAGTGAATTTAATAGGTTTTTTAAATGCTAATTCCTAACTATAACTGGTGTGAAACCTATGGTTTTTTCAGTGAATATATATATATATATATATATATATATATATATATATATATATATATATATATATATATATATATATATATATATATATATATATATATATATGAATGGATGACATCCATAAATCAACAATATATTATTCCAACTTCAAACAAAATATGCCACTCGAAATTTATGCTAAACCTATGGTGTATTGTAAAGTGACCCACTAGTATTTTCTTTATGTTTATTATTTGAGCATCACATGGTGTATACAAACGTGGTTAAAAAGAGGGCATGATGGGAAATATTTTTTATGTGAGCAAGGGCAACCGCCCGAAACGCGTCATCTGCTAACACTGCTGTAACCTTTAGGAAATAAAGTACCTTTTACCAGCATCTTTGGGATTCGTTGGTCTCTTCCTTGTGGAAATCTCCGAAGCGATTGGTGATTGGTGATTTAGGAGTGATCTGTGTTGCTTATATATATATATATATATATATATATATTCACTGAAAAAACCATAGGTTTTACACAGGTTATAGTTAGGAAATAGCATTTCAAAAACCTATGAAATTCACTGAAAAAACCCTAGGTTTTACACACGTTATAGTTAGGAAGTAGCATTTAAAAAACCTATGAAATTCACTGGAAAAACCATAGGTTTGACACATGTTATAGTTAGCTGGACATTTTACTCATATAAAACCAATGAAATTCCCCGTTATAGTTACTTCAGCTAACTATAACTCGCGCGCCCGCAATGCACTGCTGATGATGTTACACATCACATCACTTATGACATCATCTATTAAATGGGTTAGTTTTGAAAATTACATATATTTTATATATGTAGATCAGAAAGTTGGTTGAAAAAAAATTGTAGTATATAAGTGTATAAACGGTTGCTTTTTGGGTGACAAATAGATTCTATAACTGACTGATTAAATATATCTTAATGAGTACATGTGTTACTGAGTAATATTTAAATATATACCTATCTGTGTCTGTCTATCAGTTTCTATTTTATTGGCTGAATGTGTTGATGAGTAGCTATATCATTGAAACATTATATCTATATAGGTTATTGTTTCTTTATTATTACCAAAAGTATCTCACTGTCTAAGTGTTAATATGCTACATTAGGAGATTTTACATATTCCATTCATGCAAGAGTCAGTGACATACTATTCCTATATGTTGTAGGCAGCATATGTGAGATACTAGATATTATCAGTGTTATCAAGAGTAATGTCAATAACCATGTGATAAGTGATGTAATATGTAACATCATCAGCAATGCATTGCGGGCGCGCGAGTTATAGTTAGCTGAAGTAACTATAACGGGGAATTTCATTGGTTTTATATGAGTAAAATGTCCAGCTAACTATAACATGTGTCAAACCTATGGTTTTTCCAGTGAATTTCATAGGTTTTTTAAATGCTACTTCCTAACTATAACGTGTGTAAAACCTAGGGTTTTTTCAGTGAATTTCATAGGTTTTTGAAATGCTATTTCCTAACTATAACGTGTGTAAAACCTACGGTTTTTTCAGTGAATTTCATAGGTTTTTTGAATGCTAGTTCCTAAGTATGAAAAATATACCTGAAATAAATATCGACATACCAATCTTACGTGCACAACTGAGTGCACGCACCCACCTATTTATTTCATGAAAGCTTTCCAATTTAAACCTAATGAATTTCTTCATAGACCAATGAAAGAACTTATAGTGCGTTAAGACACTGAACCTAGGCTTTTTTTGTCATACAAACCTTTTAATTAAATGCAGCCAAATTTTTTTTAATCGTTCGTGCATGACTGATTGTACACACCTTAATATTTTTTTAAAAAAATATAAAAGGTTTTATAATTTAATAATTGTATACTTAAATCGAGCTCTAAAAATATGTGAAATCCGTATGTGTTTGAATTCACTTCTTTTCACGTTTTTAAACTTCACTAAAGAACATCGCTACTTCCAAATCACGTTCATAACTAGATAGTGTCACCGCCTACACGTCCTGAGAAGCGCATGTAAAGTCATGTGACTTGAAAACAACACTTGCAATTGGTTGTTGGTAGTTTCTATTCTGGAATTTACACGCAGCACTCCACCCACTTCCATCACTTTCTTTTCTACTCTAAATAGAGAACAACGTCGAACATCTCCCGAAGACTTTGCTGCAATGGCTACCGTTCCGCATTCATCTTCCGAATCTGAAGGAAATGAGCGACCACCTTTGACGACCTGTATCTCAATCGAGTGCTGACATGGACTTGAAACCATATCTGGCGAACGTGCACATGTAATGCAAGAACTGTGGAAAACTTCTTGTGTACGGAGAGCAAAGCTTTATTGTAATTAAACACAAAATTGAGAGTCATAAATGCTCCAAGAAAAGTTAAATTTCTTCACTTTATTTGGATAGTATGACATACTGAAAAATGTCGTAGCAACTTTAAGAAATCAAAAGCATCATAACACTTGTTTCCAAAAAAAAAAAGAAAAGTTCTTTTCAGAACTAACTCTTTGTACCAAAACGAGCTCCAAGAGCATATTAGCTGATATTTTCTCGCAGCTTTTTTTTAGTGCGCGATCGGGTGCGCGCACCCACCTATCGCGTAGAGGCAGCGACACACGCATGTGAAGTCATGTGACTTTAGAACAACACTTCCAATTGGTTCTTACTAGTTTCTATTGTGCAATTTACACGGAACACTCTACCCACTTCCCTGGAAAACCAGTTTATCCAAAAACTTTTAAAGCCTCCTCTTATGAAACATTCGACATCGATCACATAGCAGTGTAGTAAATACCACTATATACACTCCGTCCCTTAATTATAAGAGACTTATTGCTATGTGAGAACAACTTTTGTTTTCGCGCGATAATGTGAAATGCTGAGCCTGTTACAGAATTTTCTTTCACATATATGGTACTATTCTCCTTCGAGCACTAACACCGTAGAAAATACCACCTATAGCGGTGATATTTTTTACACCGAGAACGGGCGATCGCTTAGACCCCTTACAATTATAAAGTTTTATTTCCTAAGTCTCTGATCTCCAACTGTGCAACGTGGCTCCCCTGTGTCGTAATGAGGTCCATAGACAAAAACTACAGGGCCAGCATTATACACATGCACAGAACCACAAAACCACAAGAGCCACCATGGTAATATATATCCTTAATATAATAAACCTCTGAGAATGGATACATATTTCCGTGGCACCCCATAACAGAAATGTGGCGTCCTCTGACTCTGCTCCATTACCAAACACCCTAACCCCCCGCCCCCCTCACTCTTCACTAAACTCCGCACTCCACCCCACCCGGACCCCCTATTACAAACCCCCAATCTACCCTTCCTGCCCAAGCCCACCATGAACCTCAAACCGCCCCTGGAAAACTTATAAGACACAGGATTACTAAAACTCAAAGAATAGGCAACAGGCAGATAATCTAAATAGTACATAAAGGCACATATTTTTTCCATAATACTATTGAAAAACGTGTTCTATTTTTTATAAATCTATCATGCATCTGACCCTCTAGAACCGCTTTCAAAACGTGAACTATAAACCTCTACATTTCATTTTCAAACCATACACTTTCAATAAAAAAATTTTTTTTTACAATTCATGTAATGTTACACACCTTTTCTAAAATACACCAGTCCCTGTTATTTATAAGGATTTATTTTCAGTCTTCATCAGTGACACTTTTTTAACATATAATGAAAATCACTGTAACTTTTTAAATGACAATGCTAACGCGGTAAAAATAACCCTCCATTTGCTTTCCTTTAAGAATGTAGACTATCTACCCCACGCATGCGTTTCTTGATCTTTGCATTTGGCAGCGAATACCGACCTTGAATCGGAAGACATGAACAAGAGCTCCATTGTCACATTTAAAACTGAACGTAGCATCTGCTCACACACATATCTTTCACTTAGCTAACATTCACAGAAAACAGCATTGATGTAAAAAAAATTGACCTTGCTTTACAACTTGCTCAAATGACTCCCTTATTTTTTAACGCATCCTCCACTTCAAGAAAAGCTACTTTTTTCATAACTACTAAGCAATATTTAAGTGACTACACTCCTAGAAAATTTATCAAGTCATTCTGCTCCTCTCCACTGCATAGCCGGCGACCTAATTCTGTGGAGTTGCTATACAACCGGCAGTGCTGCGCCGTTTCCTTTACCATCTTGGTAAATTCAAAATGGATGTCCCTCCTGCCTTGGCAAACGAGCCGGACCACTTAGAACTATTTCGCCGGAGGATGCTTGACTACTACGGCATCTTACCACTCTCGACTTTGAATGCATCATATCGATTATCATTTCGATATTCGTATTTCACCTGTGTGCAGCCTGTATTTCATTGCCTGAGCTGTGATTTCACGTGGGCCCTGGATTTATGTCTCTGCAATTTGGTACCTCCTGAACCGAATTACAATCACCTCATGATTCCGTTACTTGATCATGAACAGCTTTGTTACAACGGAGGGTGTATGGCCTTTGCAGCGATACAAGGAGTTCTGGGTCATTGGAATATATTCGCAGCGGCGCAAGATTTCCTAACAGAGAGCTACATCGAAAACCCACCGAGCTGCCCTATGATGGTAAAAGACGCTCCAATAATGACAGATCATGAATGCTCCTTTCATCTTCTCAATTGGATGGCTGACATGTTTTCAGATGATAACAGTGATTTCCTGTTAGAAGCACTTGCCGCCTACTTTGCCTACACAATGGACGATTAACTCTTTCCTAACAGAGAACTACATCGAAAACCCACCGAGCTGCCCTGTGATAATAAAAGAGGCTCCAATTGTAACAGATCATGAGTACTGCTTTACTCTTTTCCATTGGATAGCTGACATACTTTCAAATGATAAAAGTGATTTCCTGTTAGAAGCAGAAGCTACCTATTTTGCCTAAACAATGCTTCAATAACTCTTATACAAGCCATTGACGTCCTCATTTCCTTTTGCTTCCCTATATTCTTCACGTTCTTTTCCATATTTTCTTTTGAAGAACAGACCTATTGGCTTTACTAACAGTGGACATTATGATTTCGTGCTGGTTAAATTTTGGTCTTTTATGTGGACTACATTTGTGACTTCAGCTACTCGATTTTCAACTTTATTTTTTTACAGTCTAATCTCAACAATTCTATTGCATATCTTATCTAAGGTTATTTCAAACGTACTCGATGCAAAACTCGCTAATATATGCTACATGTGCCCTAATTAATGTGTAAATTTTAAACGAGTTTTTTATAACTGTAAACGCCATTTCGCATCTCAACTGCCTATTTCCGCCTCACACGCCTCTACTCCTTTAATTTCCTATAAAATTATGTTTTTAAAATACTTTACAGAAAAATATGTTCTTTCAATAATATTTCCATTATTACTTGTGCTGTATTTCAAATGCAATACTACAACCTTCAAAAGATATCTCAATACAGTAGTTCTCCTCAATAGTGATTTGCGCAGCATCCAACAGATTACATACATGCACCTCTCACCATTTTATCGCTTTTGGCGCCTTTTTTTCCCCTCACACACTGACATAACACAAACTTGATAGTGCTTCGCATGTAGACAGCTGATTGATAAAGTAATGATGTATAACCACTTGCATTTTCATATATCGTTCCCTAACTGAAAGGCCAGAGACCTTCTTCCATTTATTAAAATATGATATACTTCCTTATAAAAGTGTACAATGTTTTTTTCCAACTATATTCATTTTTCTTCAACTATAGCGTTTGTATTCCATGTACTACTGACAATACCAATTACTGTGTTTTTTGCAATTTCTGTACTCATATTACATAATGATTTGCCTTTAAAACAGTACATTTCTAAATAAACATTTCAAATATTCACGGTTTCTCTTTTAAACCATAATCTCAACTGAAATGATTTCATATTGAAAAACTATTCATGGGTTCCACATAACCTTAACTGTAGACACTGAGGACCTTATTTATGAAGACCTTCCGCCGCCGGTGCCTCATTTTTTAAAATGGGAAAAAGTGACGCACCGGTGGCGCAAGGCCTTCATAAATAAAGTCCTGAATGTTTTCTTTTCTCGACCTCACTTACTGATACTAGAACCTGCAAGCCAATTACGGCCCGTGAACTCTTTCTTAGTAGGTCGCGCACCGTACAGACAGTTATACCACTGTTAAAAAATTTATTTTACTGTTACCAAGCACCGCCACAGTTCCGCTTCACTCAAACTTAATCACTGCTCCCACGCTTCTACAGGCCAAACGCTATGTCGTATTTCTCTCCTTATCACCCTTTCATCTCCACAATAACAAACAGTTCTCCGCCTGCCACCACAGAACAGAGTGCAGATGCAGAGGCACCAAAGAGTGAACCCATCACCAACTGCCATCTCCGGCTGTTTCCATGGTTACACCTCATTCTGCACCTTGCTGAAGGCAGAGGTCAAAAGTTCATGTCTCAACGTTCTACAGCAAACTAAGAAGACTGTTTTCCCTCCAGAAACACCTGCCAATCCACAACTCTGTTACATGTCTTTTTTTTTTACACCCAATAGTACTTTTCGTTTAACATAAACATTAACATGCAACGTACTCTTCAATCTCCACTTATTACAATCAACCAATCATTTTTATCTTTTTAACCACACCCAGCCTCTTCCTTTTTCTTTATTTAGAATTTCAACTTCTAACTACCATTCCACTTCCAGAACCGATCGGAGGACGACTACAAATCCCTTGAAAATGAAGGTCTGGCTAATAGGACACAGTTATATTCACTGGAGTGAAAAATATGCAGTAAGCAGACGAATTTGCAACCTCGGCTTACCAAATGTACACATAACATGGATTGCCAAAAGAGGATTGAAATGTCACCAATTGATTCCATTGGTGAAAACTTTTATGTATCTCCCAGAACCAGACCTTATAATTGTGCACTGTGGTGGGAACGATCTAGGCACAATCACTGGGGTAGGTCTGGAAATGCTTCTAAAAGACACCTTTCGACAATTGATGACACTTTTTCCTCGATCTGCCTTGGTATATTCCAATATATGCCAAAGACAGAAATGGAATTGGTCCAATCAACATTGTGCACAATTTGAGAAAGCAAGGAGACATGTAAATAAATCTGTTTCTGCATTCCTCAGAGATTATAGCATGGGTTCTATTTACCACAACAACTTGCGATACCACATGCAAGACGTCTATAGGAGAGACGGTGTTCATTTCACGAATGAGGGAAACAGAATCTTCCTCTGCAACATCAGGCTCTGCATCGGTACTTACTTATAAATGCAGAAAACACTCAATTAACACAAGGGCTCTTTTCAGAGCCACCTTATATCTAAGCACTCAAACTTCTGATTTATCTCCATTTTCACACTCTTGTAAATAGGTGTGCGCGACCGGGTGCGCGCACCCCGTTTTTTTTTTTCGGAAAAAAAATTATATCTTTTCGCGTTTAAGGGCCTTACTGCACACCCCGAGAAAACCTACGCAGCAAGACAATCTCTACCTTCTCCCCTTTCCATGTTTCAACGCTTTGAAATGAACAATATATTTACTCGCAGTGACAAAATGGTGGACAAAACTTCCTGATTTCCTTCGAATCAAACGTTAACAGACGTCACGCAGCAAAAAAAAATTCCGCTCACGCGCAGCCGCTTGAGTGCGCGCACGCATGCGCGCCTATAGATATATAATTGACTTTAACTTTAATTTTCTCAACAACTACCGAACAGATTTACACCATTCCAAAAAAAGCGTAATCTGCGAACCGGACTCTACAGTTTTGCCAAATTTCTTATAAATCCATTCAGCCGTTCGACCTGTAGCCGAGTCTAAAGGTCCTATGGAAAATAACATGCAGAAAACACGTTTTGGGACCCCCCTTATATCTCAGCCCCCACTTGACCAATCCCCCCCAAACTTTCAGGGAAGGAGCGCAGCGAACCGAGCCATCTTCTTTGAGAAATTCGCTAAGATTCTTCAACCAGGGCCAAAGTTATTCCAAATAGAATGTTGAGGATTTCCTATGGAAAACAATCCCAACTATAACTACCTACTGGCAACCGCCAGTAGGTAATATATATATATATATATATATATTCACTGAAAAAACCATAGGTTATAGACCATATATAGTTAGGGATTAGCATTTACAAAACCTTATTTTACTTGCATAAAACCATTGAAATTCGCATATATAGTTAGTTGCGCTAACTATATATCGCGCACCCGCAATCCACTGCTGATGATGTCACATATTACATCATTCATGACATGGTCAGTGACATCACTGATGACATCACTGATGACATCTCAAATGACATCACTGATGACATCACTGATGACAACATCCAGTGACTGTATGTTTCGGTAAAGTTAAAATATGTATTACATATTGAAGAATGAGTGGATGTATAAGTGTCTGGATGAAGGATTTAGTAGGTGCATGACTGACCGTATAAGTGAGTGATTAAATGTGTCTCACTGAGTGCATGGGTTAGTGACTAAACTGTCTTAATTTGTGCATCATTATGTCTGTTGTTCTGTAAACTGCTGCATGTGTTGATCAGTAGCTATATGAGTAACTATATGGGTTATTGATTGGTTGCCCAAGTATTTGTATGGGAGACTGAGTGTGTGTGGGGGTGGCTGGGAGGTGTATGACTCTGTGCATAGATGTGTGAGCAGTTGATTCACTAGATGTATGGGTTCAAAAGTGCATGTGGAAACAGCTGTATGGGCGGTTGACTGTGTGCATGAGTGTATTGGTGAGTGAATGGATATCTCAGTGCTACATGTCAAAGTAAGTACATATGTAAAACACAGTACATGTGAGAGTTGACATATATAAATAACTGTGCATAAGAGCCAGTGAATGTGTGAGTGGCTGTATGGATCATTGTGAACTTGTATCAGGGATTGTATAAGGGAGTAAATATGTGTTAGTATATGTTTGAATAAGTAAGATGTGTATAACGTATAGTTGAGGAAATGGAGGTGTGATTGATTCTTTGCATGACTGACTAGGTGTGTGAGTAACTCCATGGATGAGTGACAGTCTGTGAGTGTCTGTTTACACTGAGTGTATCTAAGGTTATATCAGAGTCTGAAGAGGTTCATCGTATAATCACATGAATGATGTCATCAGTGATGTGATCAGTAATGTCAAATGAGATGTCATCAGTGATGCCATCAGTGATGTCATTTAAGATATCATCATTGATGTCATCAGTGATGTCATTTGAGATGTCATCAGTGATGTCATCAGTGATGTCATTTGAGATGTCATCAGTGATGTCATCAGTGATGTCACTGACCATGTCATGAATGATGTAATATGTGACATCATCAGCAGTGGATTGCGGGTGCGCGATATATAGTTAGCGCAAGTAACTATATATGCGAATTTCAATGGTTTTATGCGAGTAAAAGAAGGTTTTGTAAATGCTAATCCCTAACTATATATGGTCTATAACCTATGGTTTTTTCAGTGAATTTTCAAGGTTTTGTAAATGCTAATCCCTAACTATATATGGGCTAAAACCTATGTTTTTTTCATTGAATTTCAATGGTTTTTAATAGCAAATATCAAAAGCTGTCAAATGTCAAGTACGTGATAGGTAAAAACATTTTCGTATTTATGCACGCTGATGTGCTTTGAACGCTGCCCCCCCCTCTTTTCTCTTAGAAGTACTCTCTCTTTGCGGATAGTGAAGGGTAGTTAACGCAGGCCTTTGCCCCCGTTGTAATCCGTCGTGCCTGCTTGTCTCTCCATTTGATTGATTGTTATCCAAGCATTTACTATTTTAGAATTTATTCTCTTTGGTTCATTCTCTATTTACTAAGCCGCAATACTCTGTTTAGTCTTTGCAGATAGTGAAAAATCGTGTAAAAAAAAATAAATAATCGAGCAAAATCAGTAGGCCACTAATGGGATCTCTTTTTGACCTCGCTAAAATAGAAACATTAGGAACAACCCTTCATGAGAAATACGAAACTAGTGAGATGAACTGAGCTCCACACCATGATGGCTGCAAGACAGCTCGGCTCCGCCACCCACCCCACCCAAAATAACGATAAACTCTATGCAAATATTATAAATATATACAACACACCAGCAAAGTAACAGGGTAAAACATTTTATTAAATAACTATTTACATAACTATTTTATACTTTTTGTTGCCTGATCCGGCTAGCTCAATCGATCGAGCATGAAACTCATGCACTCTGATAGCAAGCGTTGCTGCTGATGCTATGCAAACAAAAACTGGTTTTCAGTTTGTACATTCTTCAAGATTTTTCATCCAAGGCTGGTTGAGAGTTTGTAGAACGATGGCTTCAGATTTTCAACATACGGTGTGGTGGCGCGGACTGGGAGGGTGCGCTTGACTTCTGCCCCCTCCCCAAGTCGTGTTGTCCTGGCGTGGCCTAAGATCGCCCCCGAAATAGGCGGCCGGCTCCCGGGGTCCGGCGGAACTTTTTGCCTTTTGATGACTCTTCCATTGTGGACCTTATCCCACAATCCGTTTGACCTGAAGACACGCTGTAGTGGGGCGTCCCTTTACCGTTTCAGTTGCCATTCCGCCCGCTTTTGCTACACTGTGCCTCTTCCGCCATTCAGCTGTTTACCGCCCGCTCTTGCGACTACAGCGTCTCGCTCACCATGTAGTTGAGTTGCTCCCGCTCTTGCGATGCAGCTATAGGCGGCTGCCACAGGACTCTCAAAATGGCAGCCGCCTCTTCAGATTTGGGCGTGGTCCACTAAAATGGCCATGGGACACCTTGGAACTCGGACGCTTGTCTGCTAGGGCTTGGGCCCCATTCTCGAAAGCGTCCACTGAGCCTTGAAGATTCTACAAAAGTCTTGGGGGCCCCCGACTCCCGCAGGCTTCTGGTGGGGAGCGGCTGCCATGATTGCTTGTGGAATGGCCACGACTGAGATACGAGATGGTGGTGCTCTCATGCTAACGCCAGCTTCAGTCTGAAACATCCAGAAACACTGTAGACTACCAATTCGATCAGTTCCGGTAGCGCCCCAACGTGACCCGGTAGGGAAGAACTTGCCCTCCCCTCTTTGACTGATGGTTCTTGTTGCCTGTCCCTTCTGTTGTCATTTAACAGAACTTTTTAGACTGCTGAAAGGGGTTGTGTTCCGACCGCTGGTTGGAGGAGACATTTTGACTATATTCTGGACCTACGTTGTCGCGTAATGCGTTATATGACACGCCGCGTTAGCGCACCCGGAAGTACTCCATTGCGCGAAGCGCAGCTTCCCAGGAGGGATCTGGGGCGCAGCGCGCAGCGCGTAACGTAAGCATAACAGGCCATGTGACTTGTTAATAAAACTTTTTATTGGTTCATTTTACTTTTGTTATTCTAATGATGAAAGGCTTGGTCATATGACCTAAAAATTACGCTTTTTATTGCTTTCGAACATTATTTTTTCTTAAACATGTATGTTATAATGTTCCAGGCTAATGTATTTTCCCAGAAAATTTACAACTGTCCTGCAAGTAAAATATATTCCTTTTTCTAGAAAAAGGGCGTTTCTTCGTCCCATGACGGAGCCGTTGAGCAAAAGATGCTCGGCCTGCTGTCTTAGTCGCCGATATGCCTGAATATCAGATTCTTATCGATCACTTTATGTTGCAGGAGTAAAAAACACAACAGCCCTTGACCATTTATCTTTACTGCGTTCCTGCGTATTATACCTTTTATCCGTCATGTAATTGGACTGCTTTATTTCACTTGCCTTTTACTGATTCGAAAACAGTGACTAAAATTAAAAACTTTACCAATGTAAATACTACTACCATGTTTTGTTTTAAAAACCTTTATTGTGAAAATGTCAGTATACAAATACGGGCCTATAACCACGTGGGCCGGCCATGGAGCAAACTGGAATCGCATATGATGAGGAGACATTTACACTGTAGAGGAACGCAACGAGCGGGCCATTAGGTTGCAAGAACTAAAGTGTCTAACAGTTGCGGAATCGGTGGACGTACATTTTGTAATTAAAATACGACAGGGCCACTTACAATAAAATTATCTAGATATACATTTGCGGGCAAGTACCATGGGTGACGTTAATTCGAACTTTCAATAGTACAGTAATCAATAACACATCAGAACTTAATATCAATAGGGATGTCGAAATATTCAATCAATTCTCGTTCCCGCCCGCCATGTGCTTCAAAACTGCATACGTATCTCGTGATATCAAGGTTGTGCAACCAGTACACAACAAGGAGTTACGAGTCCCATTTATACCGGCGCCATTTTGGGCGAGGCCGGGCAGGTCCAGGATATAGTCAAAATGTCTCCACCAACCAGCGGTCGGACCAGAACCCCTTTCGGCAGTCAAAAAAGGTTCCGTTAAATGACAACAGAAGAGATAGGCAACAAGAACCAACAGTCAAAAGAGGGGAGGGCAAGATCTAAAGCCATTGTTCTACAAACTCTCAAGCAGACTTGGATGGAAAAATCCTGAAGAATGTACAAACTGAAAACCATTTTTTGTCTGTGTAGCATCACCAGCAACGCTTGAGTCAGCTTTGTGTGAAGCCGCCATTTTGATTCAATCAATAGCGTCCCCCTGCACACATTCAGGGACCTGGTCGTGTCTTAAGGTCAAACGGATTGTGGGACAAGATGCAGAAAGGAAAAGGAAAAAAGTTCCGCCGGACCATGGGAGCCGGCCGCCTATGTCATGGGCGATCTTTGGCCACACCAGGGCAATAGTGAAGCTGCAGCAGGTGCAAATAAGCTTCAGACAGTGTTACAAGCGCTGCTCAGAACTCTCAACTATGACACCACCTCCATGCCATCCGGATCTTGGCGCCTTGTGCTGGTTCCGACCTATTCACACATCGGTCCGCTACTGACACCACCTCATAGGCCAATGGGACACCCCACGTCGACTTTCGGCGCAGCATTGTAGGATGGCCACACCAGTGTGGCAACTTGCTAGACACCACCTTGGTGCCATCCAGATCTCGGCGCGTTGTGCTTCCTTCGGCCTACTGTAGCCGCAAGTGCGGACGCAACTCAGCTGGATAGCGAGTGAAACACCAAGGGGCGCCCCACTGCAGCCGAGGAGCCTCCATTTTGGGGCGATGCACAGCATCACATTGCTTTCTCAAACAGCCCCCACTGACTGACGCAACCTCACAGGCCAACGGGGCACCCCACGCCGACTTTCGGCGCAGCATTGTAGGATGGCCACACCAGTGCGGCAACTTGCTGGACACCACCTCGGTGCCATCCGGATCTTGGCGCATTGTGCTGCCTTTGGCCTATTCGCACATCGGTCCGCTACTGACGCCGCCTCACGTGCCAACGGATTTTCTACGCTTTTTATAGCAGCGCGTAACGTAAGCATAACAGGTCATGTGACTTCTTTATAAAACTTTTCATTGGTTCATTTTACTTTTGGTTTCCTAATGATGGAAGGCTTGATCATATGACCTAAAAATAACACTTTTCATTGGATTAAAACATTTTTTTTTCCCAAACGATGAAAGCCCCACCTTGTTTCTAGATGTTTCAGACTGAAGCTGGCGTCAGCCTGAGAGCACCACCATCTCGTGGCTCCGTCGTGGTCATTCCGCGAGCAATCATGGCAGCCGCTCCCCACCGGAAGCCTGCAGGAGTCGGGAGACCCAAGACTTTTGTAAAATCTTCAAGGCTCAGGGGACGTCCGAGTTCCAAGGTGTCCCAGGGCCATTTTAGTGGACCAGGCCCAAATCCAAAGAGCCGTCCGCCATTTTAAGAGTCCTGTGGCAGCCGCCTATCGCTGCACCGCAAGAGTGGGCGCAACTCAACTACATGGTGAGCGAGACGCTGTAGCCGCAAGAGCGGGCGATAAACAGCTGAATGGAGGATGAGGCACAGTGTAGGAAAAGCGGGCGGAATGGCAACTGAAACGGTAAAGGGGCGCCCCAGTACAGCAGATGAGCCTCCACCTGGGGAGGCCCGTTCACGCCGACTCCCCCCCCCCCCCGGGCGCCCCACGCCGTTTTTTGGAGCAGCATTGTAGGATGCCAAAACCAGTGCGACAACTTACTGGACATCACCTGGGTGCCATCCACATCTCAGCGCGTTCTGCTGCCTTGGGACTATTCGCACAACAGACCGCTACTGACGAGGCCTCCCCGAGCACCCCCCGGGACGCCCCACGCCGTTTTTCGGAGCTGCATTGTAGGATACCAAAAACCAGTGCGGCACCCAGGTAACATCACCCGGGTGCCGTCCAGAACTCAGCACGTTGTGCTGCCTTGGGACTATTCGCACAAAACACAGCTACTGTGGAGAAGTGTGGCTCAGGGGTTAGAGGCGGCAGACCTGGAGCTTGAGTTTGGCCCGGGACCAGGGTTCAATTCCCCGCCTCGGCGGGTCTTGGGCTCAAAAATTCCACAGACTTGTTAATTCTCGCTCCGGTGCCTTCTCGACTCACGGGTTCACACTCTGCGACTCTGGGCAATAGCTTGCTTAATCTCCACAACGGCCCCTCGCGGTGGGATGCCTGGCTTTCACCTTGTGGATACCCTGCCAGGGTATCTCACAGGGGAATACCAGGACGGGTTCCCTAAGCAAGCGCTGAGATGCCCCAGGGTAAGTCGTGCGCTATATAAATCTCATTCATTTCATTTCATTTACTGACCATTGTTGCTTCTTTTTTCAAAAAAATGTTTAAATGTATTTACTGTTTTTGTTGCTTTCTATATATTTATAAGTTATTAAAGTGTTATAATCCTTCAACTTTGTTGGAGTGCTACATATTTATAATGTGACACATAATTGTAAAAACTTTGATGTACAAAGAGGCATCCCTGGAATCTTCCGCTTCAGGCTCGGACCCACACACCCTCACAGTGAGAATCCCCTCCCCAAGCACAATACAGGATGGTTATCAGATAGTAGGAACGCGTGTGGTGTGACGGATCTCATCGGGTGGGGGCCTTGATCTACTGTAACTCCTTTGAAGAGGGGTGATTCTCTACAGCTGGGGCCATAAACTACATCTGCAGGGCTAGGTGATAGCCTGGGACCGGCCTGGACAATCGGACACAGAGGAAGAGGAGTGTCAGAGGGTGCGGTAGTGAATAGGGTGAAAGGGTGGTGTTGGGCGGGCACAGGGTGTGATTCTCAGGGAAGAGCAGCGCACATGGGAGGAGGTTTCTGGCCCATGCATGAGAGAGAGAGCGGGGGTGACCAGTGCGTAGGGGAGATGCTTGCGAGGGTGGAGAGCCATGCTGAGGATCGGCGGCGTGCAGAGAGTGGGTCTGGTCAAGGCATCTAAAATGGCTGCCGTGCTCAACAAAAGTGTGGCATTGCAAAAAAGACAAGATGGCGCAGACAATGTTTATCAATAAGGATTAATTTATAACAATTATTTTTAACAAAATATTTACTCGCAGTGACAAAATGGCGGTCAACAGTTCCTGATTTCCATCGAATCGAACGTTAACAGACGTCACGCAGCAAAAAAAAAAACGTTCACGCACAGCCGCTGAAAGACATGTATCAACATATATGAGCCTCCTCAGCCAC
The DNA here is from genome assembly GCF_964263255.1 of Lissotriton vulgaris. Classification (NCBI taxonomy): domain Eukaryota; kingdom Metazoa; phylum Chordata; class Amphibia; order Caudata; family Salamandridae; genus Lissotriton; species Lissotriton vulgaris. The sequence continues at coordinate 27,699 of NW_028252915.1, forward strand.
CCTCAGAAAACAAAAGGGGTCAGGATACGTCTCCCGTACCCCCTTATACCTAGTAATTTAATTAAATCGAAACACAAAATGGCGAATTCACGTTTCGCTACCAGTTTGCGACCCGGTTCGCGAACCGAGAAGTGCTTCTACCGCGAAAAATCAAATTTTTATTATTTGCCCCACGGGACCCTTTAATAACCCCAACATCATTCCTAGGGGGTCAAGAGGGGTCTACCTAGCCCTCTTTCATTAAATTCCCCCTTCGTTTTTCTCCTCCTCTTGTCTCTCGATCCTACCGACAGACAAGATGGCGGCCGCACCGGACTGTTTAGAATGTTGACAGACACCGAAGAGCCAATCAGCTTCGCTACGCAAAGCTCCGTTACGCGAAAAGTACGCGATCTGGCGCGCTATCTGGGACGCTGTCACAGATATATCTGTTTTTTAAATGTTAATTTCTCAAAATCCACTGGAGCACATATATTGAGACCCAGCAAAGGCACATCGGGCTAACAGCCCCTATAATTTTGCCAAGTTTCATGCAAATCCATTCAGCCGTTAGTTTGCGACCCGGTTCGTGAACCGAGAAGCGCTTCTACCGTGAAAAATCAAATTTTTTTTATTTGCCCCACGGGACCCTTTAATAACCCCAACATCATTTTTAGGGGGTCAAGAGGGGTCTACCATGCCCCCTTTCATTAAATTCCCCCTTCGTTTTTCACCTCTTCTTGTCTCTCGATCCTACCGAGAGACAAGATGGCGGCCGCACCGGACTGTTTAGAATGTTGACAGACACCGGAGAGCCAATCAGCATCGCTTCGCAAAGCTCCGTGACGCGAAAAGTACGCGATCTGGAGCGCTATCTGGGACGCTGTCACAGATATATACATTTTTTTAAACGTTAATTTCTCAAAATCCACTGGAGCACATATATTGAGACCCAGCAAAGGCACATCGGGCTAACAGTCCCTACAGTTTTGCCAAGTTTCGTGTAAATCCATTCAGCCGTTCGAGCTAAAAGTGAGGTCAAACGCCCTATGGAAATTAACATGGGAAAAACGCGTTTTGAGACCCCCCTTTTTTCTCGGCCCCCCCTTGACGAAACCCCCCCAAATTTTCAAGGGCTGCTCAGAAACTAAATGTGCCATTTTCCTGAAAATTTCAGACGATTCCGTCCACAAACGCCAAAGTTATTAGACATAGAATTTTCAAAAGTTCCATAAAGAAATAATCCTAACTATATATACCTACTGGCGGTCGCCAGTAGGTATATATAGTTAGGATTTTTTTCCTATGGGACTTTTGAAAATTCTATGTCTAATAACGTTGGCGTTTGTGGACGGAATCGGCTGAAATTTTCAGGAAAATGGCACATTTTGTTTCTGAGCAGCCCTTAATAATTTGGGGGGGTTTCGTCAAGGGGGGGCCGAGAAAAAAGGGGGGTCCCAAAACGCGTTTTTCCCATGTTAATTTACATAGGGCGTTTGGCCTCACTTTTAGCTCGAACGGCTGAATGGATTTGCACGAAATTTGGCAAAATTGTAGGGACTGTTAGCCCGATGTGCCTTTGCTGGGTCTCAATATATGTGCTCCAGTGGATTTTGAGAAATTAACGTTTTAAAAAATTTATATATCTGTGACAGCGTCCTGGATAGTGCACCAGTTCGCGTACTTTTCGCGTAACGGAGCTTTGCGAAGCGAAGCTGATTGGCTCTCCGGTGTCTGTCAACATTCTAAACAGTCCGTAGCGGCCGCCATTTTGTCCCTCGGTAGGATCGAGAGACAAGAGGAGGCCAAAACGAAGGGGGAAAAAAAGGAAAGGGGGCAAGGTAGACCCCTTCTCACCCCCTAGGATTGATGAGGGGGATATTAAAGTGCCCCGCGGGTCCCAAAAAAAAAAAAATTGTTTTTTTCGTGGGGTGCGCCCGGTTCGCGTACCGGAAAGCGGTCTGGGGAGCGTACTATAAGGAAAGAAGAATGATTGACTTTTAACTTATTGTATGTTTATTGATTGTTCGTTTTGTTTTTTTTTGTTTTTCTTTATTTACGTAGCTACATGTAGGTACCAATGCAGAGTCTATAATTTAATAAACGCCGTCTCCTTTGTAAATATCTTGCCTGTTGTTATAGAAGTTATTGTGGTATATGGAATTCATACCATAGTCTGTCTGGAAAGCCGAAACAACATGGTGGCAGGAGATGATAAAGAGATGTTAAATACACATTGGGGATTATATAGTGGGAGAAAGGAAGTAACTATGAACAAAGCTAGTGTGTAACACCAAAAAGTTGCACAGTATATTTTAAGTCTGACTTCACGTTATAATGCATTTGCTATAGTTTTCAATATACATATAAAAATAAATAATGTGTCAAAAAATTTTGAATTAAGAAATTAAAATTTATTTTTCATTTTGTTTTTCAAAATTTAAAATAAAATCTAAAAAATCGTGATCATTTTTTTCTTCATTTTTCAGTAGAAAATCTACTGCATCTACACATTGCACAAGTTCATTGTTTATTGTGTCGTCGTAGAAATCCATCTCAACTTTTGTCTCCATTTTTTTTTCTGTTTCAGTTTTCATGTTGTTTTGTTGTTCTTCCATTTTCAATTCTGAAAAATGAATTTTAAAAAAATATATCAGTACAGATAGGGCACTGTTGGGTTTCAGTACAGATAGGCAGTTTGGTTAATTAAAAAGTGTTTTTTTTTGGGCAGTGTATGGTATCAAATTGGAAGTAGAAATATGAAGAAAATTATCGAATAAACTCTTAGTCAATTCTGAATTATACTATAGAAGTCTAATTCTATCCTTAACTCAGGGCTGGCGCTAGGCATGGGCAGCGTGGGCTGCCGCTCATGGTCTCACACTCAGCCCACCAGCATGGGGCCACGCACTGGTGATGTGTCCTTTTGTTTTCCTGGAGATATATCATAAAGAAAGGTGTCGCCTGCAATTAAGGTCCATTGGAGGGGGCCCCCTCCTTGGGCCTCCCATGGATGGTGTCAGGAGGTATAGGGGAGAGAGAAGGAGACGCTCCCTCAATTGCAAGGAGAACATTCACAGACACTGAGGGGGCCCCATTGTCCAGCATTTTTGCGCCCCCACAGTTTTAACTTTTTGACCACAATCAATTCTCACACCTATGAAGGTGTGAGAAATGCGTGTGGAGTAAAAGTTAAAACTCTGGGGACGTCAAAATGCTGGACAATGGGGCGCCCTCAGTGTCTGTGAATGTTCTCCTTGCAAGGGGCCACTTATGTAAATTGGAGGGGGCGTCGCGCACGTTCCTTTTTAGCCCAGTGCCTCGCAAATCCTAGGACTGGCCCTGCCATAACTAAAATAGAGAAGTCTATTTTTTTCTATAAGTATTACAGAGTGATAGAATATAACTGTCAGAAAATGTTTTTCTAATTAGCTTTCAGTACAGAACATACTTCAGTTTTGTAAATAATATCTTACCTTTTAAATATAAGTTGAAGTTATCAGTTGATTTTTTGTTGTTATGCACTTCACGAAGTAGTAGTCAAAATGGGTGTGTTTCTCTCTCTTTGTATATATATATTCAGGTACATAACCAATGAAATGTCATGATATAATAGTAGAAATTGAAAGTAATCTTTTAATTGGTTGTCATTTCCAACACTTTCGATATGTTTTGTGAAGTAATTTACCTCAGGGATTTTAGAGAGTTCTACATGCTAAATGGTTAAATGGTATTCCAACAATATTTGTGAAAATGGTAGGGATTAGTATGTAGTATGAGCTAATGTTTAATTGGTTAAAGTGTCTCCAGTTGTTTTTCTGTAAATTACTTTCCCACCTTTTTTGAGCGAGTGCTTGTCAGTGTGTTTCCCGGTACGCGAACTTGCAGCGTTACGGGAGTCCTCCATTTTGTGTTTCGGTAGAATTGAGATACAAGATGGAGGGTAAATAATGTTCAGAATGGGTAGATTGGGGTAGTTTAGACGTATCCTGTCTCCCTAAGTTTTCTGAGGGTGGCTCAGGAGGCTCATATATGTCGTTAAAAAAAATTGTTTTTTATCGCGTGGTTAGCTGCCGGTATGCGAACTAGTTAGCGTACCGGGAAGCGAATATAGGTGAAAATAAGTGAAAAAAGGTACATTCGAAATTTCAAAAGAGTACACTAAGTTAAGGTAGCTCTGAAAAGAGCTTTTGGGTTTTGTGTATGTTCTAGAAACTTATAAGTAGGAACCAATACACATTCTTAAATTTAGTATGAAAACTTTGTTCCCCTCATCTGAGAAATGCACGCCATCTCCTCTGTAGATATCTTGCATGTAGTAACGCAAGTTATTGTTGTTGATGCAGCCCATTTCATGGTCCCTCATGTAAGCTGAAACAGACTTATTTACATGCTTCCTCGATTTTTCTATTTGTGGACAAAATTGATTGGACCACCTCCATTTTTGTCTTTGGCATATATTGGAATATACCAAGGCAGTTTGAGGAAAAGGTGTCATCAAATGCTCAAAGGTGTCTTTTAGGAGCATTTCCAGACCTACCCCAGTCAAAGTGCCTAAATCGTTTCCGCCACAGTGCACTATTATGAGGTCAGGGTTTGGCAAATGTAAAAAGGTTTTCACCAATGGTATCAATTGGTGACATTTCAATCCTCTTCGGCCAATCCATTTAATTTCCACATTTTGTAAATTGAGGTTGTGTAAATTTCTGTTATCAGCATACCTGTGAGCCCAGTGGATGTAGCTATGTCCAAGAATACAGACTGAAAACATGGCTAGAGGAGTTTTTGCTGCAGTCAGATGAAGTGTGGGAATGAAATGGCAGTTGAAATAGTGAAGTTTGTAATGAAAAAAAAATGTGGAGTTTAAGTGCAAATGATTCATTAGCAGTGATTGGTGTATTTCCATTGCTGAAAACAGAAAGTTAGGGTGCATGGATGTGTTCTTTGAAAGATGTAATTTGAATGGTTAATAAAAAATGATGTTATGAAAGATTCCAGTGGATTACAGGTGTACTGAGAGTTCAGAGTTCATTTGAAACATTGTTGTGTGAACTTGTGAACATGAGAGGTCTGGCAGGCGGTAGTTGCTATGGAAAAGAGGTAGAAAGGGCAGAGGGGGGAAGGGTGTTGATTTGAAAATAGTGAGGGAAGAGTTTTGATTGGCTGACATGAGAGATATGTGTGATGAATATCAGCGTTTCAGTGCCTTTGTTGGTTCCAGCCTCTGATGTGCATACCTTTAATTCTGCTAAAGAATAATTGGTGTGTTTCTGAGTCTGTTTTGAATTTCAAAAAGAATTTGTAAAGGTGAGTTATCGTTTATATATTTTAGATAAAGATTAGTATGCTTTTTTGCGTAAATAAGAAAGTCAGCTGTGTATTTAAAATGATGTTTTGCGTCAAGTGTTTTGCATTCTGCTTTCAAAGGTGATTTTGGATTCTTTTACCAATTGTAATTGTAGATAATGTAAATTATTAGTACTGACAAGGTGTGTATGTACATAGGAGCTGTGCTGTGTTTTCAAATTATGATCAGAAAATCGTTTTTAAGGAAAAGGCATGCTTTCAAAAATTATGAGAAACTATGTACTTGTGATGTGACTCCTGCAATGCGTCGCTTTTGCGGAACAGATATATGATGCATTTGTGTTGGTATTGTTACGGTGTATATGTAAAAAATGATGCATAAGTGTTGCACGGGCATTGTAAATACTCTCCTATGTGTGCTTAGCAATTTCAAGTCACTTCCCCCGGGTTCAAGGGCCTTGTGAATACGTCCCCATGTGTGTCTGGTCATTTGAAGTCACTTTCCCCGTAGTGCAAGGCCCTTGTAAATACGCCCCCATATGTGCCTGAAAAATTTTCATTTTGATTGTTTGAGTTACATAGCCATGTTAAAAGTTATTGAAAAAAAGGTGCAAGTTCCTTAAAAAAACTTTTTCATGTGTATTAGGGCATCTTAAGTCTGTTCCGCATGAATGTAGGTGTATTATTGTTTTACATAAAAGGTTTAAAAACTTTTTTTGAAATCAAATGCATGCATACTTAGGGCCCGATGTAGGTGGTCGTTTCAGGCCATTTACCGACCGGTTATGGCCGATTTCGGCCGTTTCCGACCGGTAAATGGCCAATCGGTATGTAGGGGCCTAAATCCAAGGCCACATGTAGGTAAATCTACATTTACAGAATCGGAAAAATTATCGGTTCGGTAAAATACCGAATCGGTAATTTTACCGATTCTGTAAATTTCCTATGTAGGGGGGACTCTTCTGAGTCTCAAAGGCCTTAACGAATCGGTATTTTAGCATGAAATCCAACTTCATGGTAAAATACCGATTTCGGTGTGCATGCACATGTGTGCATGCACACCTATGTCATGTGAAAGGCAGACCTGTCCTTAGGGCAGGTATGCCTGCCACATGGCACCTGTGCCTGTTTTGAGGGTGCCAGAGGGTGTCAAAGTGACACCCCCTGTACCCTTGTGAATTCTTTAATTACCGATTCTGTAAATACCGAATCGGTAATGCCTAATCATTGTAATTGTAGATAATGTAAAGTATTAGTACTGATAAGGTGTGTATGTACATAGGAGCTGTGCTGTGTTTTCAAATTATGACCAGAAGAGTCCTACCTACATATGGGTGGCTTTAAATCGGTATATTTATCGATGTTTTATTTTACCGAATCGGTAAAATTACCGATTCGGTAATTTTACCGATTCGGTAATATATTGCCCCTTACATGACAAATTTTGTTATCTGGTCGGTAACGGCCGAAAATACAGTTTTTCGTTCGTTACCGACCGACCTACATCTGGCCCTTAAAGTCTTAGAGACAGATTTATGATGGTTGTGCGCCTCTTTTGTGCTGTGGTGCGTCACTTTTGTAATGCAGGAGAGATTTACAAGAAGCAAAAACAACAGGTGATGGACCGAATGTGGATCAATGTCACACACTCAACTTGTCATCTTTTGACTGGGGTGAATGTGTGACATTGATCCACATTCGGTCCATCACCTGTTTTATTTACAAGAAGCACCATGTTGCAAAACAGCAACCGCGGGTCGAGGAGGGAGTTACGGTGGGGCAGGCATGCGGGGAGGGGCAGGGTGGAGGGACGTAAACACTGGCATAGGGATTATTGCAGGTAAGTACACCATTTAATGTGTGTAAAGTTTTATGTGGGCTTTTTTTGCAGGGTGGGTAGTCATTTGCATGAAAGCCCTGTAATACTATCACTATCACAGTAAAATTAAAAATATTTTATTGAATCATTTTTATAGCATTGCTGAATCAAATTCTTACTGTTGATTTACTGTTTGGTATTAGTGGTTAATAGCATTTTTTATTATATTTTACCACAGATTCAACTGCAGATTATTGAGAAATTAGACAATGCCATCTAAAGATAGAATCCAAAAGTCTACGAAACGTCAAAGACAGCAGATTACTACATTTTTGCAGCAGTCCTCTACATTTAAATCACCTCAACGCACGAAGAAAACTTCGGGTAAGCGAACGAAATCATTTCTTAGAAACATTTGTAGAAACAAAAGTATAACTACAGAATGGAAAGGGGCGACCATTCGGTCCCCCCGAACGTATGGTGGAGTACCACGATCCCCCCGGGAAGCCATCTTGGGCGGGAGGCGAGTCTCGGCTGGTATGCCCGAAGCGGCGTAGCCGGGGCGCGCCTTTTTCCCGCCCTAGAGTGGGTTGTCCTAGACACTGACGCGGCCGGCCACGCCCTCGGAGGCAGGCGGGGGCGGGTTTACGCCCGCCCTGAAGACGGATAAAAGGAGCAAAAGCCAAGAAAGCATCCTCTTGTTCCTGTGCTCTGAAGCTGCACCTCCCCGCTGCACGTGAGCTCGAGACGGAACGAAGAGCCAATTTTGAGCGTTGTAATCTTTCTTTTTGTTTTACAGATATTCCGTCTGAGAATGCCCAAGAAAGTCGGGAAGCGGGTCAGTACCGATCAGATGCTCCGCATGCTCATGAAGGAGGTAACCGATTTGAAGAAGCAGATGGCGGCAAAGGACGGGGAGGGAGGACCGAAACGGCCTTTGACGGGAGCAGTCCCCGGTGGGAGAGGCAAGAGGTCCAGAAGGGGGGCACTCGGGGGGGAAACCCCGGTTCCCGATACCCCACTTGAGGAGCCAACCCCGATGCCGGAAGGAGGGAATCCGATCCCCGTGGTGGTCACCCCCGTGAACGGGGAGGATATGCCTCCCGAGTTAGCGGCACAATTGGCAGCGTGGTTGGGAAAAGATAGCGAGGGCACCACGGCTGACGACGCCCGCGCAGTAATGAGGCAACTGCGGGAATCTAGGGAGGCTGCGAAGGCACCATCGTCTGTTAACGCATCAGGCCCAGGTTCGGTGGCAGATGCAGCGTCTGGTTCAGGTAAGCGGCCATTGCCGATTGCGGGGGAGGGGTCTGTACCTTCACGAAGGGAAAAGGTGGCTCAGCATGTTCCACTGGAAGTTAAGGAAAAGATTTGGGCGAATAAGTATGTGAACATTTTTTCTTTGCTTACCGATCATTACGAGATGGAGCATGTAAAGAGCCAAAAGGAGCTCATGCATCCGAGTGTTTGGCGCGCAAAAATGGCCGCCTTCAAGGTTGACGAGAACATTGGTACTTGGGGTAGAGCGTGGGGCATTTTTACCTCCATCATGGGCGAGCGCAGGCCCGAGTTGTTGACCGAGTTGCCAATTTATCAATCCCGTATCATGGAGTATTCCGTAGCATATGGGGGCAATCAGTGGTTCTGCTATGACAATCTTTTTAGAAAAGCTAAGGAACACGACCCAATTTTGACTTGTGATTGTTACGACTCCGTGTCATGGCAAAAAATGGAGAGTACAGGAATGTTGAAGGTACCATTGCTAGGGAGTAACGGGGGGGAATCTTCCCGCCAAAACTCTGGGACACCCTTTCGGACGGGTGCAGGTAACGAGTACCACTCGAAGCCGAGTGGCAACACAGGTAAGGGGGATCTGTTGGAATTTTAACAGAGGGAAATGCACGAGGCCCCAGGGGTCATGCAAATTCAGACATGAGTGTGGGGGGTGTGGGCAGCCATCCCATCCTGAGTCCATGTGCAGAGCCAAAACGGGTGATAACGGTGGTAAGGGAGGCGCCAAACAGGTCTGATATAGTCCGAGGGGCGCCTTTACCTACCCCGATTGATACCATGGCAATGATTCCTTGGCTCAACGAATACCCGGATCATGCTTCCGCTGGGGTGTTACGAAATGGGTTTTCATATGGTTTCCGCATCCCAGTGGGGGATTTTCAAGGTGTTGCAAATTGTAAGAATCAACTGTCGGTCTTGCAGCACACGGCGGTGGTACAGGTAAAGATTGGGAAAGAGGTGACTCGAGGTCGCGTCGCCGGTCCATTCGATTTGCCACCGGTTGCTAACTTTGTTTGTTCCCCCCTAGGGGTGGTCCCCAAGAAGGACCCGGGTGAGTATCGGCTGATACATAACTTGTCAGCCCCACGTGGTCTTTCCGTGAATGACGCGATAGACCCGGAAGTGTGTTCGGTGCGGTACGCATCTTTCGATGAGGCCGTTGCCATGTTGAATCGCCTGGGGCCCGGGACGCTGATGGCAAAATCGGACATCGAGTCAGCGTTCCGGTTGCTCCCGGTACACCCAGACGATCAGCGTCTCCTTGGTTTTCAGTTTCAGGGTCGCTATTACATGGATAGATGTATGCCAATGGGGTGCTCGATTTCCTGTGCCTATTTCGAGAAGTTCAGTTGTTTTCTGCAGTGGGTATTCACAACATGTTATGCACTATCTCGATGACTTCCTGTTTTTGGGGGCAGCCGGGGATCCTGAGTGTGGACAGGCTTTACATGAATTTTGTGTCTTAATGAATCAATTTGGTGTGCCATTGGCGCCAGGTAAGACTGTGGGTCCCTCGACCTTGATCGAGTTTCTGGGGATCGAGCTCGACTCGGTAGAAGGTTGTTTTCGATTACCCAAGGAAAAAGTGTTAAAATTCAGGTTATCCCTTGAGACATGTATTCGTGCAACAAAAGTAAACCTGCATCAATTGCAACAGGTGGTGGGTCAGTTGAATTTTGCCCTGAGAGTGATGCCAATGGCGCGCCCCTTTTCCCGCTCGATTGCACAAGCCATGGTTGGCCTGAAGGAAGGACATCACCGCACGAGACTCTCGGCAGAGGTTCGCCAGGACATGCGCATTTGGTTGGCATTTCTGGCGGATTTCAATGGTCGAATTGTCTGGAACAAACCAGCGGTGTCCTCCGAGGAGCTGGGGCTTTGGACAGATTCGGCGGGGAGTATAGGTTTTGGTGCCATATTTGGTACACAATGGTCGGCTCAAAAATGGCCGTCATGGTGGCATGAGTGCGGGTTGACAAGTAACATTGCTTTTCTCGAACTTTTTCCTATTTTGGTGTCCCTGAAAACGTGGCCCGAGGGGTTTCGTGATCACTCTGTGGTATTCTGGTCTGATAACATGGCCGTGGTTGAGTGTATCAATAGTCAGGCAGCACGATGCAAATTTATTCTGAGACTGCTCAAGGAAATTGTGTTGTTATGCATGCAACTGAATGTACTGTTTAGGGCAAGACATGTGCCGGGGGTGATGAACCAAGCGGCTGATGCGCTTTCTCGTTTCCGTATGCAGGCCTTCTGGGGTTTTCTGCCCACAGCGGACCCGGTGGCGGCACCCTTTCCCGAAGCTCTCTGGTCTCTCGGTGCCCCGAACTACAAAACCTCGTGGGAGAGAGTTTAGCACCCAGGACGAGGAAGGCATATGAAGGGGCGTTCCGTTCCTATTGGGCCTTTTTGGGTACTGCTAGGGGGGAGCTTTGGGGTCAGGAAGAGTTTGTAGTGAAATTTCTGCTCTCTTTACATCAGGCAGGCAAATCAGTAGCTACGGCCCAGAGGCATCGGGCCGCCATTTCCTTTATGGCAAAGGCTCATGGGATCCAGGACCCGACAGCGTCTTTCGTTGTGCAGAAAGCGCTACGTGGGTGGCAACGCCTTGAGGGTCGCAGAATAGATGAGAGGCACCCGATAGGTCTGGATAGGCTGACCCTGTTATTGTCCGTGCTCCCGGCAACGTGTTCATCCCAGTACGAAGCAGTGTTGTTCCGAGCCGCATTTGCACTAGCATTCCATGGGGCTATGCGGGTAAGCGAATTAGTGGCAAAGAACAAGCGGGATACGATGGGGGGACTGTGCCGGGAGCACATTCAGGTCAAGGGGGAGATGATGACGATCTCATTTGTTAGGTCCAAATCCGATCAGGGAGCAATCGGGGACTGCGTAATCATTCAGAGGATCCCCGGGTCTTCCATGTGCCCTGTGGTATGCGTAGAGGAATATTTAGCGCAGAGGGTTGCAGCATGGGGGGGGACCTTGTTGAGACACGCTGACGCCACCCCACTGACGAGGTTTCAGTTCCAGAGGGTGCATGCGATGTCGATTTCGGCCGCGGGCTTGAACCCCGGCGAGTTCGGGACCCATTCCTTTCGGATAGGGGCTGCTACTGAGGCTACAGCCAGGGGTCTGAGTGTAGAACAAGTAAAACGTGTGGGGCGTTGGTCCTCGAACTGTTATAAAAGGTATGTGCGGTTGCACATGTTGTGAAGCTGTAATGATATACTCACGCTTCTTGTTTTTGTTTGGTTTTCAGTTGCGCAAGCTTACGAAGCGGGGCGGACTGTGCAATCGACCCGACTCCTGGGGACCGGCGGTCAGAAATCACCGTCTGCGAAAAAGGAGGTGTGGGTCGTGGGCCACTCATACGTGAGGCGTGCCGCGGACGTATTCAAAGCAGGTGATATGATTCACGTGGCTGGGGAATACGGGTACAGGGTGTCCTTCTACGGAAAGGGCGGGCTCTGTATTGACCAGTTTCAATCCTTTTTCGAGGGTTTGTTAGGGCGGACAAGGTCACCGCCGTCTATAATCATAGTCCATCTTGGGGGCAACGATTTGGTGGCCACTGGTAGACGACCTCTTCTTGAGGCAATGCTTTCCACAGTAAGTTGGTTGGCAAGAAGAGTTCCAGGGTGCACAATTGCATGGTCCCATATGATCCCACGGAAAGTGTGGCGGGGGGCTATTTCGGTTTCTGCTCTGAATCATTCAGTAAGGAAAATAAATAACAAAGTGAGTAGATTGTTTCGTTCGAGTACACTGCATTCTGTTTCGCATGGTTGTATCAAAGGGGACAGTATGTATTTGGGGGACGGGGTTCATTTGTCCCGGGTGGGGAATGAGTTACTCATAGGAGACCTCATAGCTTGGTTGAAGGGTTTAAAACATGACCTTTAGGCAGGAGTGGGGGGTCCGGATAGCCGGTCAACTATCCGGCCTGTGGCGGTAAGGTCATGATCGGTGAGCAGTAATTGGAAGATCCCTATGGGGGGGCGTCACCCATTACGGATGGGAGCGCTCGGGGGAGGTGGCCAATTGGCCCCTCAACGGGGAGGCGGTCCCGTCTAAGGATAGGCCGCCGGAAGGAAAGGAAAGGTGGTCAAGGCCCCTTCCTGGATAGGAGGGGCTACGGGCCCTCCTGGGGAATTTCCCGGGGCCAGGACATCTGCGACGGCAGATGGGTAAGTTGTGTGGGGTGCGGGAGGGGGTTTACGCTACCTTTTAGACACCTCACACGAGTCCTCGGACGACCGTTAAATGGCGTCGAGTTCATTGGGGCCCCCGTCAAGTCCAAGGGAAATTGGTAGATGCACTTGAGGTACGCCTCTGTGCGGTCGCTCCCCTCACAAGTGAGGGTGGTATTTCTGGTTTAGGGATCTGACACCGGTTACGACCTTGCCGTTGGCCCTTAACGTTAGGATGTACAATTTCAAGTCAAATGTTTTGTGGGAAGTTAGTTCGGCTAGGAGAACCTTTGTATTAGAGATCTGTTAAGGTTAGCCAAACATCGTAATGTGGAAATGAAATTGTACATAATATGAAACTGTTATTTTAATGTTTTGATTTTGTTTCATATTTTAATAAATACGGCCGGGAAGGGTAACTCCCTTCCCGCCTTCCAAAAGTTCAAGAACTGTTTCCGGTTTCCCAATTCTTGGGGATTGTGTTGAGAGGGGGTGGCGGGTATCTCAGCCATATGGAAAGGGGCGACCATTCGGTCCCCCCAAACGTATGGTGGAGTACCACGATCCCCCCGGGAAGCCATCTTGGGCGGGAGGCGAGTCTCGGCTGGTATGCCCGAAGCGGCGTAGCCGGGGCGCGCCTTTTTCCCGCCCTAGAGTGGGTTGTCCTAGACACTGACGCGGCCGGCCACGCCCTCGGAGGCAGGCGGGGGCGGGTTTACGCCCGCCCTGAAGACGGATAAAAGGAGCAAAAGCCAAGAAAGCATCCTCTTGTTCCTGTGCTCTGAAGCTGCACCTCCCCGCTGCACGTGAGCTCGAGACGGAACGAAGAGCCAATTTTGACCCACCCACCAGCCCCTGAGGACAGCGAGTTGTTTTGAATAAAGTTTGGATATGGTAACTCTTTTTCTTGCAGGTTGTGATGATCGTCGTGAAATTTTTGAATATGCAATAAAGAATGGTTATTTTCAGTATGTTTTGCAAATAAAGTAATTTTGCACGAGTATTGATCAGTATTTATGCTTGTAATAAGTTATGTTTGTTTTGTAATCTTAGTAAGTTAGGTAGAATTGTCGTATTTATTTTGGTCGGGCGGTAAGGTCATGATCGGTGAGCAGTAATTGGAAGATCCCTATGGGGGGGCATCACCCATTACGGATGGGAGCGCTCGGGGGAGGTGGCCAATTGGCCCCTCAACGGGGAAGCGGTCCCGTCTAAGGATAGGCCGCCGGAAGGAAAGGAAAGGTGGTCAAGGCCCCTTCCTGGATAGGAGGGGCTACGGGCCCTCCTGGGGAATTTCCCGGGGCCAGGACATCTGCGACGGCAGATGGGTAAGTTGTGTGGGGTGCGGGAGGGGGTTTACGCTACCTTTTAGACACCTCACACGAGTCCTCGGACGACCGTTAAATGGCGTCGAGTTCATTGGGGCCCCCGTCAAGTCCAAGGGAAATTGGTAGATGCACTTGAGGTACGCCTCTGTGCGGTCGCTCCCCTCACAAGTGAGGGTGGTATTTCTGGTTTAGGGATCTGACACCAGTTACGACCTTGCCGTTGGCCCTTAACGTTAGGATGTACAATTTCAAGTCAAATGTTTTGTAGGATGTTAGTTCGGCTAGGAGAACCTTTGTATTAGAGATCTGTTAAGGTTAGCCAAACATCGTAATGTGGAAATGAAATTGTACATAATATGAAACTGTTATTTTAATGTTTTGATTTTGTTTCATATTTTAATAAATACGGCCGGGAAGGGTAACTCCCTTCCCGCCTTCCAAAAGTTCAAGAACTGTTTCCGGTTTCCCAATTCTTGGGGATTGTGTTGAGAGGGGGTGGCGGGTATCTCAGCCATACAAGTTTTAGTGCCGAAAAAGAGAGCCAATTTAAATGGAAAGGAAAGGCCCGTCAAAAAAGTTTCTGCTACAGCTGGAGCATGGCAGTAGAAGGGAAAATGTATTCAGGGACATTCGTAGGCGAATGTTCCGCAACAGGGTAATTGTCAATTTGCTAAAACAATTCAAGAAAGGCCAACAGAAAGCGGCATTTTATAAGAAAAAGAAAAATGTAGAGAAAATTATTGATCAGGCTTTCGAAATTAAGCGAAAGTTATTTATTTTGGTAATTAATAGAATTAGGAAACTAAACAAGGTAATCTATGTTTTCAAATCTAGTAAATCGAAGTAATTTTTGTGATGTTTTCTCAGGAGAATGGATGCATAGTTCAAATAGTGAGGCATTTTTTAATGAGGAGAGTTATTTTCAGGACAATGATTTGGTGCATGCAGTTGACACCAGTGGTCGAGCTTATGAGGTGAAAGACGGTCAACCGGTTGAAAAAGAAATACTTGTGTCTGCAGATGCAGAAGAGGTGTTAAGTGATGAGGTTTTAGGGAGACGTCCTAAGGGACCAGTGTACACCTGGAAGTGTAGTTCTATTTGCAGTGTGCGACAGGATTCCATCAATTTGCTTTGTGATTTTATATGGACATTTCATAAGAAAAGTGTAAAGCAAAAAATAAAGATGTTGCAAGAATTAGATCCTTGCAGAGTGAGACAAGTGACAGGTTTGCGTGGTCATTCACTGGCTTGTCTTTCCAGGAGAGTATGCCAGAGTGTATTTAATCATTTCAGGATGCTAGCAGTGCATCATAATAAAGTGAGGAAATTAGTGAGAATGTTGTATTATGCTAAGAGTCCAGCAATTATGCTTAAACAATTAAGCAGTGCTCTTTTGCATGGTTCTGAAGTAGATGTGAAGAATATTTGTCAAGAAATTGAGTTCTGTTACTTTGCTGGTAAAGAGAACAATGTTGATATTGAATCACTAGAAGAAGGTAATGTGGAAGACAGTGTACAGATTTTCAGTACAGATAGGTTTCATAAGGATATTTCCACGTTTATGGTGAAATCAAGTGAGAGGCCTAATTTTACTTGTGTGTGTTGTCGACGGACTTATTATAAGAATCAGACTAAGTTAGTGGATATATATGCAAAAAGTGATATGGAAAACAATAGTGAATGGAAGGATTTTGCCACATACTTGATGGTAGAAAATAGTTTTGATTTGGGAGCGGACCAACGTATGTGTACTTATTGTTTTAACAAATTAAACCAAAACCAGATGCCTGCTAGGGCGGTTCATAATAATCTGGAATTGGTAGAGATTCCTTCTGAATTGAAGGATTTAAATACTTATGAATCTATTTTGATTCAAAGTGTGCATCCCTTTCAAGCTATTGTAAGAATGGAGCCAAAGACAGGGAAGTTGCCTCCATCAGATTTACAGAGAGGATTAAAGGGAAGGGTTGTTTATTTGCCTCTAGATTGGAACAAAAACATTAACACAATTGGAGTAGAGAAAGTGGAAGAGGAACCTCTAGTTATCATAGTTAATGGTGTTCCGACAAGGAGTAAGAAAATATGGCAAGATTTAGTGGATGTTAGGAAAGTCCAAAATGCAACATTGTATTTAAAAAAAAAATAATAAGTACTATAAGAATGTATATGTTGCAGAAGAGGAAGTAAGTGAGGAAGAGGATAGCGATTTGTGTCCTGGTCAAATTGAAAAAGTAGCAGCCTCTATAAAGGAAGAAATTTATGAACATTATAGTGTTCATCCTTTGCATTCCAAGGAAGCTATGGGGAATGCTATTGAGTTGTTTCAAATGAAACAAGCCAAAGGGAGTCCCATTAGTGTTTGGAGGAAAGTTTGGAAGCTCGGTGTTTCCCACAGCTATTTCCCACAGGTCGAGGAGGACGATATGATGAGCGACCTGTTCAAATTCCTGCTTCAGAATACCGGACTTTACGATTGTATGCAGAAGATGCTAGGTTTCGACAATGCATTCCCTATTTGTTTCATCTCCTGTTTGAAAGCGATCTGTCAGGACTGTCATATGCAGTGAACCACATCTTGAAAAGTGGTATACAGATGCGAAACATCTCGGCAAGGGACTTTATGGATAAAGTCAATGTCCAAGACAGTATTTTGGATTCTCACCTAATTAATCTCATGGCGTGTCAGCGTGGTACTAATGAGTACTGGTACCGTCGTCATGGTGATTTAAAATGTATGCTGAGGAACTTAGGAACTCCGACATGGTTCCTCACTCTCAGCTGTGCCGAGTATAGCTGGGAAGACTTACTTGAATTTCTACGAGAGGCAAAAGGAAACATTGAAAATATTGAATTCAAGACACCCGGAGAACTGTGCTCTTTAGATCCAGTGAATGTATGCAGGTACTTCAATCATAGATTTGAAGCTATGATGTCTTTCATCATGAATAAGAAGAATCCACCTCTTGGAGAGGTGTTGGATTTTTTCTGGAGAAAGGAGTACCAAGCAAGAGGTGCTCCTCATATACATATGCTGCTATGGATCAAGGATGCACCTAAATTTGGAACAGATCCGGATGACTTAGTGATGAGTTTCATAGAACAGTATTCTACGTGTGCTGTTCCAAACGCAAAGGAGAAGAAAAGCCTAAGAGAACAAGTTCTACGTTTCCAAAGCCATCGTTGTGGAAAGTACTGTCGTCGTAAATTCAGAAACAAGGACAAGTTCTACACCAAATGTCGTTTCAACTTTCCACGACCGGTGATTTCTAAAGGAAGAGTAAACAGTTTGATGTCTTCACTGCGACATAATGTGACGAGGAAATCACCCAAAAACACATACAATTTGAAAAGAAACGAAGAGTCCAAGTACATCAACGACTACAACCCTGTGATTTTGTCCATGTGGAATGCTAACATGGATATACAGTTTGTGGCTGACAACTGTATGGCTGTGGCTCGGTATGTGACATCTTACATCACCAAAAAAGAAAAGACAGAATTGAAGAATATGTGGGAGGATATTTCCCATGAAAAGAGCCTCAGCAAGAAGTTGTACAGTTTCAGTTTGAAGATGTTGTCGCATCGAGAAATCGGAGCTTACGAATGTTCTGACCGCTTGTCTTCAGCAAGTCTCTATGCCAAATCCAGAAGTATTGTTTGGGCGAGTCTTGGTCTTGCTGCAACACGAAATCGAGTTCTAAAACCTGTCCGGGAAATTGAGTATTTGGCGGAAAAGGAGCCAAACAGTACCGACATTTTGAAGACCAACATGTTGGATACATATTATCCAAATCGAAGCAGTCACCTGGAGAATGCTTGTCTGTATGATGTTCTTCAAAATTACGTTTTCAAAAGGAACATCAAAGAAGATATCGATAAAGGAGTGTATGCTGTAATTGGAAGTGAAGGATGTCTGGTCAAGCAAAAAAAATGTCAATTGATAAATCATCGAAAATTGGATTGTGAATCTTCCAAAAGAAAAGAGTTTTTCTATTTAGCTCTTTTGCAACTTTTCAAGCCTTGGCGTGCAGAAGAGGAACTGCTTGGGGATTTTCTCTGTTACGAAGACTCCTTCAATGCAGCCAAGGAGTCCATAGAATGTCCTGTTTTTCCCAAATATCTACAAATGTTGAATGCAGAAATTGAGCAGGAAGCAACAATTGCAGCCGAGATTGCTAGAGACAGTTCTCAGGACAGTCAGAGTTCTGTTTCATTGAGTCAGGATCCACTAGGAGAACCAGTTATCGAAAATGAAGCTGCCACTGCCATGATTGAAGTGGAAAGAGCCATGGCACATGCTCAGAAGGATGCAGTTAACTTAGAAGAATTGGAAAGACAACTCAACTTTGAGCATAGGAAAATATATGACGAAGTTACCAGCCAAATTGAGCATGGATTAAGTCATGAGAAGGAAGAGTGCTCATGAACGTCGTTGAAGCCTGTTCGACTGTACATGAGTGGAGAAGCAGGAACTGGAAAAAGTTTCCTCATTAAAGCAATTTCATGTTATCTGCAGAAAAGGACTGAATCATCGCTGTCTTGTGTTGTGACCGCTCCAACTGGACTGGCAGCTCATAACATTAAAGGGATTACTTTGCATCGGTTACTGATGCTGCCAGTGGAGCATGATAACAAATTACAATACCACAAGTTATCTGGAGATGCTTGTTGTGAAGTATCTAGAGTCCTGAAGAAGATGAAACTTCTTATCATTGACGAAGTAAGCATGGTTTCAAATGTCATGCTTGCTTTTGTGCATTTGAGAATGCAGGAAGTTCTTAAAACAGAGTATGATGTGTTATTCGGTGGCAAACACATCATTGTTTTTGGTGATCTTCTGCAGCTGACACCAGTGAAAGGACAACCAGTGTATAAACTGCTTACACATGAAGATACCAAGAAGTGCCTAGGGAGCATTGGCAACGTTAACATATGGTTAAACTTCAGTTATGCTGAGCTGCGTGAAAATATGCGTCAGGCGAAGGACGAAGATTACAAGAATATTCTGCAAGATGTTAGAATCGGGAAAGTGACTGAGCGTGGTAAAGAAGCTTTACATGCACGCTTACTGTCAAATTTATATCCAGAAAAAGACGTTTTGCCAGAGGATATTTTTCAGAAAATTACTGAGAAGAAATCTGGAATATGTTTGATGCCAACTCTTGCAGAATGTTCCATCTTCAACAACAAAATGTTGAATTTAGAAAAACAAGACATTGTAAAACTTGAAGCTATTGACAAAATAGAGCATATGGGAGCAACAATTATTTTGTCACTGAATTTGAAATCTAAATTGGATTCATTAGAGAAGACTATATCTAAAACTGCGGGTTTTGAAAAGACTTTGAATGTATGCTTAAATTGCCGAATCATTTTGAGAAGGAATTTACATGTTGAAAGAGGTCTGGTAAATGGATCAATGGGTAATGTTGTTGATTTTGAGAGATACAGAAGTAGAGATGGAATTGAATTTTTAAAAATTAAATTTGATGGCATTGAGGAAGTACAGCTAATTGGTCGTTGCTCTGCTAGGTTTTTGCTTGTTAAAGACTTATATGTTCGCCGTAAGCAGTTTCCTGTTTGCTTGGCATATGCGGTGACAATCCATAAATCGCAAGGTTTAAGTGTAGACACTGCTTTGGTGAATATTGGCAGTTCTGTGTTCAAGGAGGGTATGGCTTATGTAGCATTGTCACGAGTCAGAACTTTATCGGGATTGTACTTGATTGACTGTGATGTCACAAACATTTGTGCGGATCTAGATTGTGTTAAGGAATACAATAGGTTAAGAAGAGAGTATGCGCCACATTTGCCTCAATATCCTTTGTTTGAGAAACGTGTGGTAGGCCGGAAACGAAGAAATATCAGTAATAGTAGGGAGGTTGATGCAAAAAGACCAAAAGTCGATGAACCCAAAAGTGGAAGCAGGAATAAAATGAATTCTGTTGAAAATGTTGTTGGTTTTAAATTTGAAAATAGTTCTGGTGTCAACTGCTATGCTAATGTAGTTGTTAATGTTCTCTTTTCACTAGAGACTTTCAAAGAACAGATTGTAATCAATTCGGAACAAAGTTTATGCTGTTTGTTGAATTCTGTGTTAGAGAAATGTAGTGCTGATAAAACGAGAGTAGAAAGTGTGTCTGAAATTCGTTTTCTGTTAGACGAATGTTCAGGTCAAACAGAATTCTCTGAAAATATTCAGCAGGATTGTCAGGAGTTTTTAATGTATATGCTTGATGTATTGCAAGATGAAGGTGTAGATGTAGATTATCTATTTGGCCTTTCTTATCAATGGCAACATGACTGCGAGAACTGTAGGCTATCAAGTACTAATAGTGTAGACTCAGAAAGATTTATATATTTAACATTGCCTGACAGTAAATCAGTATCCTTCAATAAGCTAGTAAAGGCAGCCGATCAAAATATGGAGTGCAGCCAATGTAAGTCTGGAATGCTGTCCACGTTAATTTTACGAAGTTATGGCCAGTATGTCATTTTAATGTTCCAACGATGTAGGCCTGATGGAACTAAATTGACAACTTTAATTAATAATTTTGTGGCTTCGCAGTTGTCGATATCAGGAAGGACCTTTAAAACTACTGCAATTATATATCATAATGGTCCTTCAACTAATTCAGGACATTATACAGCTTATTTGAAATCTGGAAACGGTTGGTCATTCTGCAATGATTCTGTTTTAACTTTCCAAAAAAGATTGCCTTTCCACCTTCAAAATTCTTACCTGGTGTTCTTACAACCAAAATTTTAGGAAAAAAAGCTTGGGATTTGTTCAGAGGAATTTCAAGATGTTCTAATGGCTCCTACTCTATATGGCCTTGTGGATAATTGTAGTACAGAGCGAAAACTGTTTGTTTTTATAAGCAAAGTCAAGTAGAATATCAAAATAAGGAGTAGAGGAAATGTAAGTCTGCAATGCTGTCCACATTATTTATGGAAACTTATGGATGAAATGTCATTTTACAATTTCAACTACATAAACTGGAAGAAAATAAGTTGTCCAGTCTAATTAAAAATGTTTTGGCTACATAGTCATCGATTTCAGGAAGAACATTTGCAACTGCAGCTATTATATAATATACTGGTCCTTTGACAACATCTGGATATTACACAGCTTATTTAAAATTTATAAAATGGCTAGTCTTTCAGCAAACATTACTAATTGACAATGAAGCAATGTTGCCTTTTGACTTGTTTTTTGAAGTCAGAATTTAGGGTAGGTAATTGGACTAGAATGATTCTAGGTGTTGCTGTAATTTAGTGTGCTGTTTCAAATTGCTTTGTATGTCTCAGTTTTCTTAAAACAATTGAGTTTATCTTTCAGAAAGTGGCGGGCAGAAAATAGTAACAGCACAACAGAGTATAAGCTGTTCATAGGATATCCTTTGTCGTCATAGAAAGTAAGTTACTTTGGAGAAGTTCCTATTTCTGCTTATTTATAATATTTGGGTTTTTTAAACACAATCATTTTGATTGTGTTTTGTTTCCCCGCTGTTATATGATGAATACCTTCAACTCACTGTTTTCAGTGAAATTTGATATTTTCTGATAACAGCAAAAATAAACCATTAAATATGTTTAATTAATTTTCTACTTTGAATTGTGATTTCTAATATATATGTGGATTGGTGTGGCTCACTGGTTAGAGGTGGTAGACCCGGAAGCAGAGGTCAGCCCGGGACCAGGGTTCAATTCCTGACGTGGCAGGGTCTTGGGCCATCGTCAGCGGTCTCGATAATTCTCGCCTCGGTGCCTATTCCAACCATGGGTCCCACTCAGCAACTCTGAGCAATAGCTTGCTTAATCTCTACTAACGGCCCCATCAGCGCCGGGGATGCCTGGCTTCACCTTGGGGATGCCCAGGAGGGATCACCTCTCAGGGAAAGCCAGGATGGGTTCCCCAGCGGTATACAGCGCTGGGACGCCTCTTTGCTGGGGCAGCTGTGCGCTTTACAAGTATACCACATTTAACATTTAACATTCATTTTGTCTCATGCTCACACTTTTTTTACCACCTTCTATTAATTTAAATTTTTTTGTTCTTTCTTACACAGATTAAAAGTATAAAAAAGATAATTTAGTACGGTAATGACAATTAAAAGGTAAGTGTTTAGTACTCTTTACGTTACATGTCTATCAGATTTAACTTTTATTAGTTCCACTGCTTCTTTTCTTTAACCCTTAGTTTCCTGTCTTTGCTACTTCCTTCATTTCTTTTTCTTTTACTTACTTATACTACTCTTTTCACTTCTTCTATCAGTCCCTCTTTCAACAGTAACTGTGTGTTACTCCCTCTATGTGTCTTTCTTTTCACATTACTCTCTGTTTATTTATTCGTCTTTTTTTTTAAAATATTTTTTTTTAGTTCGCTCCCGGTTCGCGTACCCGAACGCTAACCGGGAAGCGAATCAAAAGAAATAGAGGATGCTAGAGTGCTAAACATTCTAGCAATTTTTTTAAAAAGGGAAGGTAGTTCTGAAAATAACTTTATTTTATTCTTTTTGATGTTTTATATTTTTTTGTGTTATTTTTGAGGAAGGGGAAACAAAAATGATTCACTTCAAAGGGCTCAACAGGAGCAACAAAAAAAAAATTACTTTCTTGGACGTTTTGGACATTGATGATTTTCAAATGATGTATTTATTAAAGTAATACTCATCTCTCCGCATGAAATTAATTTTCCACATGCTAGACATGTAAATCTCATCTGCCCAAAGTTCTTTTGGAGATTTGGGACCGTTTCTCTTGCCTCTGACTCACTTATTGCTAAGTCATTGGTGGATATTTCAGCCGGTCGGGGGTTATCCATCAGATCTCGAAGTTGTGCTTTAGAATAATTAAGAGGGTGCCACCTCTCCATGTGCCGATGCATGGTATGATTACCATAGCTATATTTTTTTTCGGTCCCTCACGAGAGTTTTTTTTTGCAGATGAGGCAGGTAACGTATCTGGCATTAACTTTCTTTTCATGAGAAGGATGAGAAAAAAATTGCCAGATAAAATTCACTTTGATATGGGACGTTCTTGGCAATTCTTTCAGAAAGCCACTTGTCCCTTGCTCCTGTTCCTCGTCTTCCTCTTCTTCTTCTTCCTGGTTGAAGATGACCTGACTAGTCGATCCTCTCTTCTTTGGTGGTGGTGGAGGTGGTGGAGATCCACCAGCTGCAGCTAATACAAATGCCATGTCTTAGCAAACAAAAACAGGTCTTTCTCTCATAAAAATGAAAGTCGGAGTGAGGAAAAAAGGTGGGCCTTTCATCATTTGAGAAAAGAAAATGTTCTAGACCAATGAAAAGTGTTTATTTTACGTCATATGATCAAGCGTTCCATCATTAGGAAACTAAAAGTAAAATGAACCAATGAAAAGTTTTATAAACAAGTCACATGACCTGTTATGCTTACGTTCCGCGTTCCGCGCTGCGCCTCGGATCGATTCCGAGCCTTTACGTTTCGCGCCTTGGTTCGCGTTCCAGAACGCTTCCGGGTGCGCTAATGCAGAACGTCTTAAGGGACATTACGTAGTAACGCGATATGTTGCGTTTACGGGACGCATCGCGATGTGCCTTTCTAACGCGGTATTTGCACTAACGGAACGTTTACCGTTTCGCGGATCGGCAGCGAAACAAGAAAAAATAATTTAAACTATAATATAAATTGAATTTAAAAAATATAATACAAATATATATAAAATATATTTGTGAATTAGAATAAGAACATATGTTACAGCTATAGATATTTGCTATTAAAAAACCATTGAAATTCACTGAAAAAAACATAGGTTATAGACCATATATAGTTAGGAATTAGCATTTACAAAACCTTGAAAATTCACTGAAAAAACCATAGGTTATAGACCATATATAGTTAGGAATTAGCATTTACAAAACCTTATTTTACTCGCATAAAACCATTGAAATTCGCATATATAGTTAGTTGCGCTAACTATATATCGCGCACCCGCAATCCACTGCTGATGATGTCACATATTACATCATTCATGACATGGTCAGTGACATCACTGATAACATCAACCTATGGTTTTTTCAGTGAATATATATATATATCTATATATATATATTCAATGAAAAAACCATTGGTTTTAGGCCATATATAGTTAGGGATTTGCATTTACAAAACCTTATTTTACTCGCATAAAACCATTGAAATTCCATATATAGTTAGATGCGCTAACTATATATCGCGCACCCGCAATCCACTGCTGATGATGTCACATATTACATCATTCATGACATGGTTAGTGACATCACTGATGACATCACTGATGACAACATCCAGTGACTGTATGTTTCTGTAAAGTTAAAATATGTCTTACATATTGAAGAATGAGTGGATATATAACTGTCTGGATGAAGGATTTAGTAGGTGCATGACTGACTGTATGAGTGAGTGATTAAATGTGTCTCACTGAGTGCATGGGTTAGTGACTAAACTGTTTTAATTTGTGCATCATTATATCTGTTGTTCTACAAACTGCTGCATATGTTGATCAGTAGCTATATGAGTAACTGTATGGGTTATTCATTGGTTGTCCAAGTATTTGTATGGGAAACAGAGTGTGTGTGTATGGGTGGCTGGGAGGTGTGTGACTCTGTACATAGATATGTGAGTAGTTGATTCACTATATGTATGGATTCAAAAGTGCATGTGGAAACAGCTGTATGGGCGGTTGACTGTGCATGAGTGTATTAGTGAGTGAATGGATATCTCAGTGCTACATGTCAAAGTAAGTACATATATAAAACACAGTACATGTGAGAGTTGACATCTATAAATAACTTTGCATAAGAGCCAGTGAATGTGTGAGTGGCTGTATGGATCATTGTGAACATGTATCAGAGATTGTATAAGAGAGTAAAGTAAATATGTGTTAGTATATGTTTGAATAAGTAAGGTGTGTATAACTGTATAGTTGAGAAAATGGAGGTGTGATTGATTTTTGGCATAACTGACTAGGTGTGTGAGTAACTCCATAGATGAGTGACAGTCTGTGACTGTCTGTTTACACTGATTGTATCTAAGGTTATATTAGAGTCTGAAGAGGTTCATGGTATTATCACATGAATGATATCATCAGTGATGTGATCAGTCATGTCAAATGAGATGTTATCAGTGATTTTATCAGTGATGTCATTTGAGATGTCATCAGTGATGTCATCAGTGATGTCACTAACCATGTCATGAATGATGTAATATGTGACATCATCAGCAGTGGATTGCGGGTGCGCGATATATAGTTAGCGCATCTAACTATATATGGAATTTCAATGGTTTTATGCGAGTAAAATAAGGTTTTGTAAATGCAAATCCCTAACTATATATGGCCTAAAACCAATGGTTTTTTCATTGAATTTTCAAGGTTTTGTAAATGCAAATTCCTAACTATATATCGACTATAACCTATGGTTTTTTCTGTGAATTTCAATGGTTTTTTAATAGCAAATATCAAAAGCTGTCAAATGTCAAGTACGTGATAGGTAAAAACGTTTTCGTGTTTATGCACGCTGATGTGCTTTGAACGCTGCCCCCCCCCACTCCCCTCTTTTCTCTTAGTAGTACTCTCTCTTTGCAGATAGTGAAGGGTAGTTAACGCAGACCTTTACCCCCGTTGTAATCCGTCGTACCTGCTTGTCTCTCCATTTGATTGATTGTTATCCAAGCATTTACTGTTTTAGAATTGGTTCTCTTTGGATCATTCTCTATTTACAAACAAGCACAAAGTCGCAATACTCTGTTTAGTCTTTGCAGATAGTGAAAAATCGTGTAAAAAATAAAAGTAATCGAGCAAAATCAGTAGACCACTAATTCGATCTCTTTTTGACCTCAGTAAAATACAAACATTAGGAACAACCCTTCATGAGAAATACGAAAATAGTGAAATGAACTGAGCTCCACACCATGAGGGCTGCAAGACAGCTCGACTCCGCCACCCACCCCACCCAAAATAACGACAAACCCTATGCAAATATTATAAATATAGACAACACACCAGCAAAGAAACAGGGTAAAACATTTTATTAAATAACTATTTACATAACTATTTTATACTTTTTATTGCCCGATCCGGCTAGCTCAATCGATCGAGCATGAAACTCGTGCACTGATAGCAAGCGTTGAGAGTTTGTAGAACGATGGCTTCAGATTTTCCACATACGGTGTAGTGGCGCGAACTGGGAGGGGGCGTTTGGATTCTACCCCTTCCCCAAATAAGATTTTCATACGTGAATGTTCGTTCATGCTTTCTGTCCCTGAGTTGCTTCGATGTCACTGCCTTACACAAATGGCATAAGTCCTGGATGTTGAGTGCCATACTTCAGAGTTCTAAGCAGCGCTTGTAACACTGTTTAAACCTTATTTCCACCTGCTGCAGCTTCACTATTCAAAGTAAGTGGGGTCCGTTTGTGGACCTGACTGCATTGGAAAACAATGTGATACGGTGCCTCCCTAAACCGCTTGACGGAGGCCCCCGAGGGGCGGTGAGATGGCGCGGACTGAGAGGGGGCGCTTGGCTCCTGCCCCCTCCCCAAGTCGTGTTGCCCTGGTGTGGCCTGAGATCGCCCCCGGCATAGGCGGCCGGCTCCCGGGGTCCGGCGAAATTTTTCCCTTTTGATGACTCTTCCATTCTGGACCTTGTCCCACAATCCGTTTGACTTGAAGACACGCTGTCGTGGGGCGCCCCTTTACCGTTTTAGTTGCCATTCCGCCCGCTTTTGGTACTCTGTGCCTCTTCCGCCATTCAGCTGTTTACCGCCCGCTCTTGCGACTACAGCGTCTCGCTCACCATGTAGTTCAGTTGCTCCCGCTCTTAAGATTTAACCGAACTTTTTTGACTGCTGAAAGCGGTTGTATTCCGACCGCTGGTTGGTGGAGACATTTTGACTATATTCTGGACCTGCATTGTCGCGTAATGCGTCATATGACGCGACGCGTTAGCGCACCCGGAAGTGCTCCGGTGCGCAAGGCGCAGCTTCCTGGAAACGATCCAGAGCGCACCGCGCAGCGCGTAACGTAAGCATAACAGGTCATGTGACTTGTTAATAAAACTTTTCATTGGTTCATTTTACTTTTGTTTTCCTAATGATGTAAGACTAGGTCATGTGACCTAAAAATAACACTTTTCATTGGATTAAAACATTTTTCCCCACCTTGTTTCTGGATGTTTCAGACTGAAGCTGGCGTCACCATGAGAGCACCACCATCTCGTAGCTCCGTCGTGGCCATTCCGCAAGCAATCATGGCAGCCGCTCCCCACCGGAAGCCTGCGGGAGTCGACGGCCCCCAAGACTTTTGTACAATCTTCAAGGCTGAGGGGACGCTTTCGAGAATGGAACCCAAGCCCTGGCAGACAAGCGTCCGAGTTCCAAGGTGTCCCAGAGCCATTTTACTGGACCAGGCCCAAATCCGAAGAGCCGGCCGCCATTTTAAGAGTCCTGTGGCAGCCGCCTATCGCTGCACCGCAAGAGTGGGAGCAACTCAACTACATGGTGAGCGAGACGCTGTAGCCGTAAGAGCGGGCGGTAAACAGCTGAATGGCAGAAAATGCACAGTGTAGCAAAAGCGGGCGGAATGGCGACTGAAACGATAAAGGGGCGCCCCACTACAGCAGACGAGCCTCCGCCATGTGCTTCAAAACTGCATATGTATCTCGTGATATCAAGGTTGGGCAACCAGTACACAACAAGCAGTTACGAGTCCCATTTACACCGGCGCCATTTTGGGCGCGGCCGGGCAGGTCCAGGATCTAGTCAAACATAACAAATGAGGCTGACGTCTCTGAAGCAGTTGACGAGCAGCAGGACATAGCAAATAAACATGAAGTCTCTAAAGCTGTTAACTCACTGCAGGACAAAACAAGTGAACCTGAAACCTCTGGAATAATTGTCGCTCAAAAGAACAACACACAAAACTCTGTAGAGCCTGAAGAAAGAAAAACAGAAGGGCACTGTAGTTTCAGACACACTTAACACTAATGACTAAACAAAGATATCGTCTGTTTTTGAAGCAGTTATCATGTTCACAGAATTGACAAAGAAGTGTGCAGACACCAATGCTATTAAGAAACACAAGGAAATCCCTAACGCATCAGCATTCTCGGAAGAGGTTGACACAGATAACATCTTAAGGAACAAAGAAAGACAAAATAAGGATGAGGAAGTTATCACTTTAGTTTTTTCATCAGCTAGCGACAGCAAGAAACATATTGTAATGGAGATTAGAGAGGCTACGGATGAATTATCAAAAATATCAAAAGAAATGGCTACTCCCCCCTTTAGCAGATTAGGTAAATGTTTGCGTAATTTAGGCATAAAAGTTATATTATTGTTGTTGTTGTTGTTGTTCTCGTTATAGTTCTGGTTAATTTAAAAAAATGTTTAAATATATTTACAGTTTTTGTTGCGTTCGTTATATTTAAAAGTTAATAAAGTTTTAATATCCAACTTTGTTGGAGTGCTATATATTTTAAAAAAATCAGGTGAATGGGGCCTTGAATCGGGTTATTGTCATGTGTGGGCTTTGCAAGTGTACTGCTACAGGATCGGACATTTCAAACTCAAATGCACGTTCTTTTTCTTACCTTTCCGAAGCATGGAGCGCAATAGCAGGCAGAGAAAGGGTGATGCACGTGTTGAACACTGCCTGGCCTGGCAAGTTGCTGGCAGTGCCCCCCCGCCCGCTCCTGAAAGAGGGCACACACACACCGCCGCCCCGAGTACTTCACAAATCTTTAAAAGAGCATGCGCTTGTTCATGAGGCTTAAATGGTTTATCACCCCTTCTAGAACCCCTGCATCGACCCTCTGACGTTTCCTGGAAGAATTAGCACGTAACACAATACCAAGCCCTGTCAGCTGAAACCCCCGAGAAATCATGGGGCATATTATCAAGGGGGTTTATTTATGCTTTTTTGGCTTTAAAAGCCAAAAAAAAAGAGATAAAATTATCTCCCTATTACCAAGCTGTCGCTAACACCAGTTAGTGACAGCTAAAAGGAGATAGCGACCATCTTGGGCCCCGCTTTGCATGTCAGTGATATTTATCACTAATGACATGCAAAGTGGGCATGCCAAGATTTTAGCGACTGGAAACAGTCCCTAACCATCGCTATCTCCTATTACCAACTTTTGGAGATATTCGCGCTAAGCGCGAATATCTCCAAAACCTAACACCTGCCCTGAGCAGTTTTTAGCCATGTTATCCGATGGGAGGTGGATAACATGGCTATGAGCATTTGCTGGATAATGCATGAATATCGCTGACTTTCCAGCGATATTCATGCATTGCGGCCGTTTTTTATCGCATTTGCGATAAACCTTGCTAATAGCAAGGTTTATGTGCGATAAAATTCGCCGATGTGCGGCGATAATTTTTGTCTCTAAACAAGTTAGAGACAAAAATGATCGCTAGTTGTTGGTAATATCCCCCCGGGTTTTTCCTTGCAGGAATCGAGAGGCGGAAGACTAGCACTGAAATCAGTAGTCTCACGCCTGAATCGGGAGGATTGGTATATCTGGATTCTCTACAGCTGGGGCCATAAACTACATCCGCAGGGCTAGGTGATAGCCTGGGTCCGGCCTGGACAATCGGACACAGAGGAAGAGGAGTGTCAGAGGGTGCGGTAGTGAATAGGGTGAAAGGGAGGTGTCGGGCGGGCACAGGGTGTGATTCTCAGGGAAGAGCACCGGAGATTGGGGGAAGTATATGGCCGATGCATGAGAGAGAGAGCGGGGGTGACCAGTGCGTGGGGGAGATGCTTGCGAGGGTGGGGAGCTGTGCTGAGAATCGACGGCGTGCAGAGAGTGGGCCTGGTCAAGGCATCTAAAATGGCTGCCGTGCACGACAAAATTGTGGCATTGGACAAAAAGGCAAGATGGCGCAGACAATGTTTACCAATAAGGATTCATTTATAACAAAATATTTTATCGCAGTGACAAATTGGCGGTCAACACTTCCTGATTTCCATCGAATCGAACGTTAACAGACGTCACGCAGCAAAAAAAAAAAAAAGCTCACGCACAGCCGCTGGAAGAGATGTATCAACATATATGAGCCTCCTCAGCCACCCTCAGAAAACATAAGGGGTCAGGATACGTCTCCCGCACCCCCTTATACCTAGTAATTTAATTAAAACGAAACACAAAATGGCGAATTCCCGTTTCGCTATCAGTTTGCGGCCCAGTTCGCGGCCCGTGAAGCGCTTCTACCGTGAAAAATCATTTTTTTTTTATTTTCCCCACGGGACCCTTTAATAACCCCAACAACATTCCTAGGGGGTCAAGAGGGGTATACCTTGCCCCCTTTCATTAAATTCCCCCTTCGTTTTTCACCTCTTCTTCTCTCTCGATCCTACTGAGAGATAAGATGGCGGCCGCTCCGGACTGTTTAGAATGTTGACAGACACCGGAGAGCCAATCAGCTTTCTGCGCGCAAAGTTCAGTTTCGCGAAAAGTAAGCGGACCGGAGCGCAGCCCGGAGCGCTGTTACAGATATATATCTTGTTTTGAACGTTAATTTCTCAAAAACTACTGGAGCACATATATTGAGACCTAGCAAAGGCACATCGGGCTAACAGTCCCTACAATTTTGCCAAGTTTCGTGCAAATCCATTCAGCCGTTCGAGCTAAAAGTGAGTCCAACCGCCCTATGGAAATTAACATGGGAAAAACGCGTTTTGGGACCCCCCTTTTTTCTCTGCCCCCCCTTGACGAAACCCCACCAAATTTTCAGGGGCTGCTCAGAAACAAAATGTGCCATTTTCCTGAAAATTTCAGCCCATTCCGTCCACAAACGCCAAAGTTATTAGACATAGAATTTTCAAAAATCCCATAGGGAATTAATCCTAACTATATATCCCTACTGGCGATAGCCAGTAGGTAATATATATATATATATATATATATATATATATATATATATATATATATATATATATATATATATATATATATATATATGTCCTCCAAATGCCCTTGCGCTCATGAGAGCACTCTCCGATGCTCCTTTTAGTCAATGCCTCGATGCAGCGCACACACTCCTTGGACTCACAGTTTCCAGTTCGGCTCGACGCGTTTTGGGCATGAGCTTTTGACAAAGGCACGAACAAGCTCACCTGTTTATCCACTTCATTTTATTAATTGAAACTGCGCCCACTGGGCATTGCATTATATTACTTGCAGTTCCATCAGGTGAGTATTTAGTGATAAACCTTAGTAGGCTTCATGACCTTATGTACATTAACAAGCTTGATCAAATCCTTTGTTAGGTAAGAGCCTTGCGGGGTGCGTGCTTTAATTTGCCTGGAACATCGTGACCTTTTGAAGAAAGAGATCATCACTTTCCCCAGCCTTCCCAACTTGGAAATGGTGCCCGTGATGTTAGCACGGCTCGGGCAGCCGCGCATGATAATGTCCTCCAAACGCCCTTGTGCTCATGAGAGCACTCTCCGATGCTCCTTTCAGTCAATGCCTCGATGCATCGAGGCATTGACTGAAAGGCGCATCGGAGAGTACTCTCGTGAGCGCAAGGGCGTTTGGAGGACATATATATATATCTATACTACTATTATAAAGAGAGAACTTACACCTTTTGGCCAGGTAAACTCGGGAACCACAGCGCCAATCTACACACCCTGATACATCTATGGAAATGTCAGGGTGTGTAGATGGACATAGGCTATATCAATTTTTAAAAAAAGTAAATTTAAAAAATTAAGTTTGTAAACAAAGTAGTCCCCTGAAAGTAGCGCCGGCCGGGACCTAGCGCTGGCCGCGACGTTCGTGATGACGACGAAGGAGGAGCTGCGGTGCAGTGAGGAGCGGCTGTGCAGTGAGGAGCAGCGGCACAGGTAAGGAAAGGGAAAGTGAGACTGTGTGATGCTGGGGGAGGCAAGAAGGAGGCAGCAGTAAATGAAAATGTCGGAGCGAGAGTGAGTCGGGCGGGAGGTGGGCGCGAGTGAGTCGGGCGGGAGGGGGGGTGTGAGTGAGTCGGGGTGGGGCGGGAGTACTGCCCCCAGCCCCTTTCGCCCCAGGCAACGCTGGGGCGGGCTGCTAATGTATATATATATATACACAAGAAAATAC